>NW_027437896.1:0-79264 GCF_965140245.1 Athene noctua | reverse complement strand
CGCTACGCAGGGCAAAAGCGGTTCTCGTCCTCCGTGCTTGCTTTTTCTCAGAAAGAGCCGTGGTGTGCGTTTTCGCCGGAAAACGCGTTTTCGGCCGAAAACGTGTACGTTTGCACTTCCCCGCCACAGGGAAGCTGCTAGCCGGGAATTCTCTGCCTGGTTCTACCCGCTGCCCGGAACGCTACGCAGGGCAAAAGCGGTTCTCGTCCTCCGTGCTTGCTTTTTCTCAGAAAGAGCCGTGGTGTGCGATTTCGCCGGAAAACGCGTTTTCGGCCGAAAACGTGTACGTTTGCACTTCCCCGCCACAGGGAAGCTGCTAGCCGGGAATTCTCTGCCTGGTTCTACCCGCTGCCCGGAACGGTACGGAGGGCAAAAGCGGTTCTCGTCCTCCGTGCTTGCTTTTTCTCAGAAAGAGCCGTGGTGTGCGTTTTCGCCGGAAAACGCGTTTTCGGCCGAAAACGTGTACGTTTGCACTTCCCCGCCACAGGGAAGCTGCTAGCCGGGAATTCTCTGCCTGGTTCTACCCGCTGCCCGGAACGCTACGCAGCGCAAAAGCGGTTCTCGTCCTCCGTGCTTGCTTTTTCTCAGAAAGAGCCGTGGTGTGCGATTTCGCCGGAAAACGCGTTTTCGGCCGAAAACGTGTACGTTTGCACTTCCCCGCCACAGGGAAGCTGCTAGCCGGGAATTCTCTGCCTGGTTCTACCCGCTGCCCGGAACGCTACGCAGGGCAAAAGCGGTTCTCGTCCTCCGTGCTTGCTTTTTCTCAGAAAGAGCCGTGGTGTGCGATTTCGCCGGAAAACGCGTTTTCGGCCGAAAACGTGTACGTTTGCACTTCCCCGCCACAGGGAAGCTGCTAGCCGGGAATTCTCTGCCTGGTTCTACCCGCTGCCCGGAACGCTACGCAGGGCAAAAGCGGTTCTCGTCCTCCGTGCTTGCTTTTTCTCAGAAAGAGCCGTGGTGTGCGTTTTCGCCGGAAAACGCGTTTTCGGCCGAAAACGTGTACGTTTGCACTTCCCCGCCACAGGGAAGCTGCTAGCCGGGAATTCTCTGCCTGGTTCTACCCGCTGCCCGGAACGCTACGCAGGGCAAAAGCGGTTCTCGTCCTCCGTGCTTGCTTTTTCTCAGAAAGAGCCGTGGTGTGCGATTTCGCCGGAAAACGCGTTTTCGGCCGAAAACGTGTACGTTTGCACTTCCCCGCCACAGGGAAGCTGCTAGCCGGGAATTCTCTGCCTGGTTCTATCCGCTGCCCGGGACGCTACGCAGGGCAAAAGCGGTTCTCGTCCTCCGTGCTTGCTTTTTCTCAGAAAGAGCCGTGGTGTGCGATTTCGCCGGAAAACGCGTTTTCGGCCGAAAACGTGTACGTTTGCACTTCCCCGCCACAGGGAAGCTGCTAGCCGGGAATTCTCTGCCTGGTTCTACCCGCTGCCCGGAACGCTACGCAGGGCAAAAGCGGTTCTCGTCCTCCGTGCTTGCTTTTTCTCAGAAAGAGCCGTGGTGTGCGATTTCGCCGGAAAACGTGTTTTCGGCCGAAAACGTGTACGTTTGCACTTCCCCGCCACAGGGAAGCTGCTAGCCGGGAATTCTCTGCCTGGTTCTACCCGCTGCCCGGAACGCTACGCAGGGCAAAAGCGGTTCTCGTCCTCCGTGCTTGCTTTTTCTCAGAAAGAGCCGTGGTGTGCGTTTTCGCCGGAAAACGCGTTTTCGGCCGAAAACGTGTACGTTTGCACTTCCCCGCCACAGGGAAGCTGCTAGCCGGGAATTCTCTGCCTGGTTCTACCCGCTGCCCAGAACGCTAGGCAGGGCAAAAGCGGTTCTCGTCCTCCGTGCTTGCTTTTTCTCAGAAAGAGCCGTGGTGTGCGTTTTCGCCGGAAAACACGTTTTCGGCCGAAAACGTGTACGTTTGCACTTCCCCGCCACAGGGAAGCTGCTAGCCGGGAATTCTCTGCCTGGTTCTACCCGCTGCCCGGAACGCTACGCAGGGCAAAAGCGGTTCTCGTCCTCCGTGCTTGCTTTTTCTCAGAAAGAGCCGTGGTGTGCGATTTCGCCGGAAAACGCGTTTTCGGCCGAAAACGTGTACGTTTGCACTTCCCCGCCACAGGGAAGCTGCTAGCCGGGAATTCTCTGCCTGGTTCTACCCGCTGCCCGGGACGCTACGCAGGGCAAAAGCGGTTCTCGTCCTCCGTGCTTGCTTTTTCTCAGAAAGAGCCGTGGTGTGCGTTTTCGCCGGAAAATGCGTTTTCGGCCAAAAACGTGTACGTTTGCACTTCCCCGCCACAGGGAAGCTGCTAGCCGGGAATTCTCTGCCTGGTTCTACCCGCTGCCCGGAACGCTACGCAGGGCAAAAGCGGTTCTCGTCCTCCGTGCTTGCTTTTTCTCAGAAAGAGCCGTGGTGTGCGATTTCGCCGGAAAACGCGTTTTCGGCCGAAAACGTGTACGTTTGCACTTCCCCGCCACAGGGAAGCTGCTAGCCGGGAATTCTCTGCCTGGTTCTACCCGCTGCCCGGAACGCTACGCAGGGCAAAAGCGGTTCTCGTCCTCCGTGCTTGCTTTTTCTCAGAAAGAGCCGTGGTGTGCGTTTTCGCCGGAAAACGCGTTTTCGGCCAAAAACGTGTACGTTTGCACTTCCCCGCCACAGGGAAGCTGCTAGCCGGGAATTCTCTGCCTGGTTCTACCCGCTGCCCAGAACGCTAGGCAGGGCAAAAGCGGTTCTCGTCCTCCGTGCTTGCTTTTTCTCAGAAAGAGCCGTGGTGTGCGTTTTCGCCGGAAAACGCGTTTTCGGCCGAAAACGTGTACGTTTGCACTTCCCCGCCACAGGGAAGCTGCTAGCCGGGAATTCTCTGCCTGGTTCTACCCGCTGCCCGGAACGCTACGCAGGGCAAAAGCGGTTCTCGTCCTCCGTGCTTGCTTTTTCTCAGAAAGAGCCGTGGTGTGCGTTTTCGCCGGAAAACGCGTTTTCGGCCGAAAACGTGTACGTTTGCACTTCCCCGCCACAGGGAAGCTGCTAGCCGGGAATTCTCTGCCTGGTTCTACCCGCTGCCCGGAACGCTACGCAGGGCAAAAGCGGTTCTCGTCCTCCGTGCTTGCTTTTTCTCAGAAAGATTCGTGGTGTGCGATTTCGCCGGAAAACGCGTTTTCGGCCGAAAACGTGTACGTTTGCACTTCCCCGCCACAGGGAAGCTGCTAGCCGGGAATTCTCTGCCTGGTTCTACCCGCTGCCCGGAACGTAACGCAGGGCAAAAGCGGTTCTCGTCCTCCGTGCTTGCTTTTTCTCAGAAAGAGTCGTGGTGTGCGTTTTCGCCGGAAAACGCGTTTTCGGCCGAAAACGTGTACGTTTGCACTTCCCCGCCACAGGGAAGCTGCTATCCGGGAATTCTCTGCCTGGTTCTACCCGCTGCCCGGAACGCTACGCAGGGCAAAAGCGGTTCTCGTCCTCCGTGCTTGCTTTTTCTCAGAAAGAGCCGTGGTGTGCGTTTTCGCCGGAAAACGCGTTTTCGGCCGAAAACGTGTACGTTTGCTCTTCCCCGCCACAGGGAAGCTGCTAGCCGGGAATTCTCTGCCTGGTTCTACCCGCTGCCCGGAACGCTACGCAGGGCAAAAGCGGTTCTCGTCCTCCGTGCTTGCTTTTTCTCAGAAAGAGCCGTGGTGTGCGATTTCGCCGGAAAACGCGTTTTCGGCCGAAAACGTGTACGTTTGCACTTCCCCGCCACAGGGAAGCTGCTAGCCGGGAATTCTCTGCCTGGTTCTAGCCGCTGCCCGGAACGCTACGCAGGGCAAAAGCGGTTCTCGTCCTCCGTGCTTGCTTTTTCTCAGAAAGAGCCGTGGTGTGCGTTTTCGCCGGAAAACGCGTTTTCGGCCGAAAACGTGTACGTTTGCACTTCCCCGCCACAGGGAAGCTGCTAGCCGGGAATTCTCTGCCTGGTTCTACCCGCTGCCCGGAACGCTACGCAGGGCAAAAGCGGTTCTCGTCCTCCGTGCTTGCTTTTTCTCAGAAAGAGCCGTGGTGTGCGATTTCGCCGGAAAACGCGTTTTCGGCCGAAAACGTGTACGTTTGCACTTCCCCGCCACAGGGAAGCTGCTAGCCGGGAATTCTCTGCCTGGTTCTACCCGCTGCCCGGGACGCTACGCAGGGCAAAAGCGGTTCTCGTCCTCCGTGCTTGCTTTTTCTCAGAAAGAGCCGTGGTGTGCGATTTCGCCGGAAAACGCGTTTTCGGCCGAAAACGTGTACGTTTGCACTTCCCCGCCACAGGGAAGCTGCTAGCCGGAATTCTCTGCCTGGTTCTACCCGCTGCCCGGAACGCTACGCAGGGCAAAAGCGGTTCTCGTCCTCCGTGCTTGCTTTTTCTCAGAAAGAGCCGTGGTGTGCGTTTTCGCCGGAAAACGCGTTTTCGGCCGAAAACGTGTACGTTTGCACTTCCCCGCCACAGGGAAGCTGCTAGCCGGGAATTCTCTGCCTTGTTCTACCCGCTGCCCGGAACGCTAGGCAGGGCAAAAGCGGTTCTCGTCCTCCGTGCTTGCTTTTTCTCAGAAAGAGCCGTGGTGTGCGATTTCGCCGGAAAACACGTTTTCGGCCGAAAACGTGTACGTTTGCACTTCCCCGCCACAGGGAAGCTGCTAGCCGGGAATTCTCTGCCTGGTTCTACCCGCTGCCCGGGACGCTACGCAGGGCAAAAGCGGTTCTCGTCCCCCGTGCTTGCTTTTTCTCAGAAAGAGCCGTGGTGTGCGATTTCGCCGGAAAACGCGTTTTCGGCCGAAAACGTGTACGTTTGCACTTCCCCGCCACAGGGAAGCTGCTAGCCGGAATTCTCTGCCTGGTTCTACCCGCTGCCCGGAACGCTACGCAGGGCAAAAGCGGTTCTCGTCCTCCGTGCTTGCTTTTTCTCAGAAAGAGCCGTGGTGTGCGTTTTCGCCGGAAAACGCGTTTTCGGCCGAAAACGTGTACGTTTGCACTTCCCCGCCACAGGGAAGCTGCTAGCCGGGAATTCTCTGCCTTGTTCTACCCGCTGCCCGGAACGCTACGCAGGGCAAAAGCGGTTCTCGTCCTCCGTGCTTGCTTTTTCTCAGAAAGAGCCGTGGTGTGCGTTTTCGCCGGAAAACGCGTTTTCGGCCGAAAACGTGTACGTTTGCACTTCCCCGCCACAGGGAAGCTGCTAGCCGGGAATTCTCTGCCTGGTTCTACCCGCTGCCCGGAACGCTAGGCAGGGCAAAAGCGGTTCTCGTCCTCCGTGCTTGCTTTTTCTCAGAAAGAGCCGTGGTGTGCGATTTCGCCGGAAAACGCGTTTTCGGCCGAAAACGTGTACGTTTGCACTTCCCCGCCACAGGGAAGCTGCTAGCCGGGAATTCTCTGCCTGGTTCTACCCGCTGCCCGGAACGCTACGCAGGGCAAAAGCGGTTCTCGTCCTCCGTGCTTGCTTTTTCTCAGAAAGAGCCGTGGTGTGCGATTTCGCCGGAAAACGCGTTTTCGGCCGAAAACGTGTACGTTTGCACTTCCCCGCCACAGGGAAGCTGCTAGCCGGGAATTCTCTGCCTGGTTCTACCCGCTGCCCGGAACGCTACGCAGGGCAAAAGCGGTTCTCGTCCTCCGTGCTTGCTTTTTCTCAGAAAGAGCCGTGGTGTGCGATTTCGCCGGAAAACGCGTTTTCGGCCGAAAACGTGTACGTTTGCACTTCCCCGCCACAGGGAAGCTGCTAGCCGGGAATTCTCTGCCTGCTTCTACCCGCTGCCCGGGACGCTACGCAGGGCAAAAGCGGTTCTCGTCCTCCGTGCTTGCTTTTTCTCAGAAAGAGCCGTGGTGTGCGATTTCGCCGGAAAACGCGTTTTCGGCCGAAAACGTGTACGTTTGCACTTCCCCGCCACAGGGAAGCTGCTAGCCGGGAATTCTCTGCCTGGTTCTACCCGCTGCCCGGAACGCTACGCAGGGCAAAAGCGGTTCTCGTCCTCCGTGCTTGCTTTTTCTCAGAAAGAGCCGTGGTGTGCGATTTCGCGTTTTCGGCCGAAAACGTGTACGTTTGCACTTCCCCGCCACAGGGAAGCTGCTAGCCGGGAATTCTCTGCCTGGTTCTACCCGCTGCCCGGAACGCTACGCAGGGCAAAAGCGGTTCTCGTCCTCCGTGCTTGCTTTTTCTCAGAAAGAGCCGTGGTGTGCGATTTCGCCGGAAAACGCGTTTTCGGCCGAAAACGTGTACGTTTGCACTTCCCCGCCACAGGGAAGCTGCTAGCCGGGAATTCTCTGCCTGGTTCTACCCGCTGCCCGGAACGCTACGCAGGGCAAAAGCGGTTCTCGTCCTCCGTGCTTGCTTTTTCTCAGAAAGAGCCGTGGTGTGCGATTTCGCCGGAAAACGCGTTTTCGGCCGAAAACGTGTACGTTTGCACTTCCCCGCCACAGGGAAGCTGCTAGCCGGGAATTCTCTGCCTGGTTCTACCCGCTGCCCGGAACGCTACGCAGGGCAAAAGCGGTTCTCGTCCTCCGTGCTTGCTTTTTCTCAGAAAGAGCCGTGGTGTGCGATTTCGCAGGAAAACGAGTTTTCGGCCGAAAACGTGTACGTTTGCACTTCCCCGCCACAGGGAAGCTGCTAGCCGGGAATTCTCTGCCTGGTTCTACCCGCTGCCCGGAACGCTACGCAGGGCAAAAGCGGTTCTCGTCCTCCGTGCTTGCTTTTTCTCAGAAAGAGCCGTGGTGTGCGTTTTCGCCGGAAAACGCGTTTTCGGCCGAAAACGTGTACGTTTGCACTTCCCCGCCACAGGGAAGCTGCTAGCCGGGAATTCTCTGCCTGGTTCTACCCGCTGCCCGGAACGCTACGCAGGGCAAAAGCGGTTCTCGTCCTCCGTGCTTGCTTTTTCTCAGAAAGAGCCGTGGTGTGCGATTTCGCCGGAAAACGCGTTTTCGGCCGAAAACGTGTACGTTTGCACTTCCACGCCACAGGGAAGCTGCTAGCCGGGAATTCTCTGCCTGGTTCTACCCGCTGCCCGGGACGCTAGGCAGTGCAAAAGCGGTTCTCGTCCTCCGTGCTTGCTTTTTCTCAGAAAGAGCCGTGGTGTGCGATTTCGCCGGAAAACGCGTTTTCGGCCGAAAACGTGTACGTTTGCACTTCCCCGCCACAGGGAAGCTGCTAGCCGGAATTCTCTGCCTGGTTCTACCCGCTGCCCGGAACGCTACGCAGGGCAAAAGCGGTTCTCGTCCTCCGTGCTTGCTTTTTCTCAGAAAGAGCCGTGGTGTGCGTTTTCGCCGGAAAACGCGTTTTCGGCCGAAAACGTGTACGTTTGCACTTCCCCGCCACAGGGAAGCTGCTAGCCGGGAATTCTCTGCCTGGTTCTACCCGCTGCCCGGAACGCTACTCAGGGCAAAAGCGGTTCTCGTCCTCCGTGCTTGCTTTTTCTCAGAAAGAGCCGTGGTGTGCGATTTCGCCGGAAAACGCGTTTTCGGCCGAAAACGTGTACGTTTGCACTTCCCCGCCACAGGGAAGCTGCTAGCCGGGAATTCTCTGCCTGGTTCTACCCGCTGCCCGGAACGCTAGGCAGGGCAAAAGCGGTTCTCGTCCTCCGTGCTTGCTTTTTCTCAGAAAGAGCCGTGGTGTGCGATTGCGCCGGAAAACGCGTTTTCGGCCGAAAACGTGTACGTTTGCACTTCCCCGCCACAGGGAAGCTGCTAGCCGGGAATTCTCTGCCTGGTTCTACCCGCTGCCCGGAACGCTACGCAGGGCAAAAGCGGTTCTCGTCCTCCGTGCTTGCTTTTTCTCAGATAGAGCCGTGGTGTGCGATTTCGCGTTTTCGGCCGAAAACGTGTACGTTTGCACTTCCCCGCCACAGGGAAGCTGCTAGCCTGGAATTCTCTGCCTGGTTCTAGCCGCTGCCCGGAACGCTACGCAGGGCAAAAGCGGTTCTCGTCCTCCGTGCTTGCTTTTTCTCAGAAAGAGCCGTGGTGTGCGATTTCGCCGGAAAACGCGTTTTCGGCCGAAAACGTGTACGTTTGCACTTCCCCGCCACAGGGAAGCTGCTAGCCGGGAATTCTCTGCCTGGTTCTACCCGCTGCCCGGAACGCTACGCAGGGCAAAAGCGGTTCTCGTCCTCCGTGCTTGCTTTTTCTCAGAAAGAGCCGTGGTGTGCGATTTCGCCGGAAAACGCGTTTTCGGCCGAAAACGTGTACGTTTGCACTTCCCCGCCACAGGGAAGCTGTTAGCCGGGAATTCTCTGCCTGGTTCTACCCGCTGCCCGGAACGCTACGCAGGGCAAAAGCGGTTCTCGTCCTCCGTGCTTGCTTTTTCTCAGAAAGAGCCGTGGTGTGCGTTTTCGCCGGAAAACGCGTTTTCGGCCGAAAACGTGTACGTTTGCACTTCCCCGCCACAGGGAAGCTGCTAGCCGGGAATTCTCTGCCTGGTTCTACCCGCTGCCCGGAACGCTACGCAGGGCAAAAGCGGTTCTCGTCCTCCGTGCTTGCTTTTTCTCAGAAAGAGCCGTGGTGTGCGATTTCGCCGGAAAACGCGTTTTCGGCCGAAAACGTGTACGTTTGCACTTCCCCGCCACAGGGAAGCTGCTAGCCGGGAATTCTCTGCCTGGTTCTACCCGCTGCCCGGAACGCTACGCAGGGCAAAAGCGGTTCTCGTCCTCCGTGCTTGCTTTATCTCAGAAAGAGCCGTGGTGTGCGATTTTGCCGGAAAACGCGTTTTCGGCCGAAAACGTGTACGTTTGCACTTCCCCGCCACAGGGAAGCTGCTAGCCGGGAATTCTCTGCCTGGTTCTAGCCGCTGCCCGGAACGCTAGGCAGGGCAAAAGCGGTTCTCGTCCTCCGTGCTTGCTTTTTCTCAGAAAGAGCCGTGGTGTGCGATTTCGCCGGAAAACGCGTTTTCGGCCGAAAACGTGTACGTTTGCACTTCCCCGCCACAGGGAAGCTGCTAGCCGGGAATTCTCTGCCTGGTTCTACCCGCTGCCCGGAACGCTACGGAGGGCAAAAGCGGTTCTCGTCCTCCGTGCTTGCTTTTTCTCAGAAAGAGCCGTGGTGTGCGTTTTCGCCGGAAAACGCGTTTTCGGCCGAAAACGTGTACGTTTGCACTTCCCCGCCACAGGGAAGCTGCTAGCCGGGAATTCTCTGCCTGGTTCTAGCCGCTGCCCGCAACGCTAGGCAGGGCAAAAGCGGTTCTCGTCCTCCGTGCTTGCTTTTTCTCAGAAAGAGTCGTGGTGTGCGATTTCGCCGGAAAACGCGTTTTCGGCCGAAAACGTGTACGTTTGCACTTCCCCGCCACAGGGAAGCTGCTAGCCGGGAATTCTCTGCCTGGTTCTACCCGCTGCCCGGAACGCTAGGCAGGGCAAAAGCGGTTCTCGTCCTCCGTGCTTGCTTTTTCTCAGAAAGAGCCGTGGTGTGCGTTTTCGCCGGAAAACGCGTTTTCGGCCGAAAACGTGTACGTTTGCACTTCCCCGCCACAGGGAAGCTGCTAGCCGGGAATTCTCTGCCTGGTTCTACCCGCTGCCCGGAACGCTACGCAGGGCAAAAGCGGTTCTCGTCCTCCGTGCTTGCTTTTTCTCAGAAAGAGCCGTGGTGTGCGATTTCGCCGGAAAACGCGTTTTCGGCCGAAAACGTGTACGTTTGCACTTCCCCGCCACAGGGAAGCTGCTAGCCGGGAATTCTCTGCCTGGTTCTACCCGCTGCCCGGGACGCTACGCAGGGCAAAAGCGGTTCTCGTCCTCCGTGCTTGCTTTTTCTCAGAAAGAGCCGTGGTGTGCGATTTCGCCGGAAAACGCGTTTTCGGCCGAAAACGTGTACGTTTGCACTTCCCCGCCACAGGGAAGCTGCTAGCCGGGAATTCTCTGCCTGGTTCTACCCGCTGCCCGGAACGCTACGCAGGGCAAAAGCGGTTCTCGTCCTCCGTGCTTGCTTTTTCTCAGAAAGAGCCGTGGTGTGCGTTTTCGCTGGAAAACGCGTTTTCGGCCGAAAACGTGTACGTTTGCACTTCCCCGCCACAGGGAAGCTGCTAGCCGGGAATTCTCTGCCTGGTTCTACCCGCTGCCCGCAACGCTACGCAGGGCAAAAGCGGTTCTCGTCCTCCGTGCTTGCTTTTTCTCAGAAAGAGCCGTGGTGTGCGTTTTCGCCGGAAAACGCGTTTTCGGCCGAAAACGTGTACGTTTGCACTTCCCCGCCACAGGGAAGCTGCTAGCCGGGAATTCTCTGCCTGATTCTAGCCGCTGCCCGGAACGCTACGCAGGGCAAAAGCGGTTCTCGTCCTCCGTGCTTGCTTTTTCTCAGAAAGAGCCGTGGTGTGCGATTGCGCCGGAAAAAGCGTTTTCGGCCGAAAACGTGTACGTTTGCACTTCCCCGCCACAGGGAAGCTGCTAGCCGGGAATTCTCTGCCTGGTTCTACCCGCTGCCCGGAACGCTACGCAGGGCAAAAGCGGTTCTCGTCCTCCGTGCTTGCTTTTTCTCAGAAAGAGCCGTGGTGTGCGATTTCGCCGGAAAACGCGTTTTCGGCCGAAAACGTGTACGTTTGCACTTCCCCACCACAGGGAAGCTGCTAGCCGGGAATTCTCTGCCTGGTTCTACCCGCTGCCCGGAACGCTACGCAGGGCAAAAGCGGTTCTCGTCCTCCGTGCTTGCTTTTTCTCAGAAAGAGCCGTGGTGTGCGTTTTCGCTGGAAAACGCGTTTTCGGCCGAAAACGTGTACGTTTGCACTTCCCCGCCACAGGGAAGCTGCTAGTCGGGAATTCTCTGCCTGGTTCTACCCGCTGCCCGCAACGCTACGCAGGGCAAAAGCGGTTCTCGTCCTCCGTGCTTGCTTTTTCTCAGAAAGAGCCGTGGTGTGCGTTTTCGCCGGAAAACGCGTTTTCGGCCGAAAACGTGTACGTTTGCACTTCCCCGCCACAGGGAAGCTGCTAGCCGGGAATTCTCTGCCTGATTCTAGCCGCTGCCCGGAACGCTAGGCAGGGCAAAAGCGGTTCTCGTCCTCCGTGCTTGCTTTTTCTCAGAAAGAGCCGTGGTGTGCGATTGCGCCGGAAAAAGCGTTTTCGGCCGAAAACGTGTACGTTTGCACTTCCCCGCCACAGGGAAGCTGCTAGCCGGGAATTCTCTGCCTGGTTCTACCCGCTGCCCGGAACGCTACGCAGGGCAAAAGCGGTTCTCGTCCTCCGTGCTTGCTTTTTCTCAGAAAGAGCCGTGGTGTGCGATTTCGCCGGAAAACGCGTTTTCGGCCGAAAACGTGTACGTTTGCACTTCCCCACCACAGGGAAGCTGCTAGCCGGGAATTCTCTGCCTGGTTCTACCCGCTGCCCGGAACGCTACGCAGGGCAAAAGCGGTTCTCGTCCTCCGTGCTTGCTTTTTCTCAGAAAGAGCCGTGGTGTGCGATTTCGCCTGAAAACGCGTTTTCGGCCGAAAACGTGTACGTTTGCACTTCCCCGCCATAGGGAAGCTGCTAGCCGGGAATTCTCTGCCTGGTTCTACCCGCTGCCCGGAACGCTACGCAGGGCAAAAGCGGTTCTCGTCCTCCGTGCTTGCTTTTTCTCAGAAAGAGCCGTGGTGTGCGTTTTCGCCGGAAAACGCGTTTTCGGCCGAAAACGTGTACGTTTGCACTTCCCCGCCACAGGGAAGCTGCTAGCCGGGAATTCTCTGCCTGGTTCTAGCCGCTGCCCGGAACGCTACGCAGGGCAAAAGCGGTTCTCGTCCTCCGTGCTTGCTTTTTCTCAGAAAGAGCCGTGGTGTGCGATTTCGCCGGAAAAAGCGTTTTCGGCCGAAAACGTGTACGTTTGCACTTCCCCGCCACAGGGAAGCTGCTAGGCGGGAATTCTCTGCCTGGTTCTACCCGCTGCCCGGAACGCTACGCAGGGCAAAAGCGGTTCTCGTCCTCCGTGCTTGCTTTTTCTCAGAGAGAGCCGTGGTGTGCGATTTCGCCGGAAAACGCGTTTTCGGCCGAAAACGTGTACGTTTGCACTTCCCCGCCACAGGGAAGCTGCTAGCCGGGAATTCTCTGCCTGGTTCTACCCGCTGCCCGGAACGCTACGCAGGGCAAAAGCGGTTCTCGTCCTCCGTGCTTGCTTTTTCTCAGAAAGAGCCGTGGTGTGCGATTTCGCCGGAAAACGCGTTTTCGGCCGAAAACGTGTACGTTTGCACTTCCCCGCCACAGGGAAGCTGCTAGCCGGGAATTCTCTGCCTGGTTCTACCCGCTGCCCGGAACGCTACGCAGGGCAAAAGCGGTTCTCGTCCTCCGTGCTTGCTTTTTCTCAGAAAGAGCCGTGGTGTGCGTTTTCGCCGGAAAACGCGTTTTCGGCCGAAAACGTGTACGTTTGCACTTCCCCGCCACAGGGAAGCTGCTAGGCGGGAATTCTCTGCCTGGTTCTACCTGCTGCCCGGAACGCTACGCAGGGCAAAAGCGGTTCTCGTCCTCCGTGCTTGCTTTTTCTCAGAAAGAGCCGTGGTGTGCGTTTTCGACGGAAAACGCGTTTTCGGCCGAAAACGTGTACGTTTGCACTTCCCCGCCACAGGGAAGCTGCTAGCCGGGAATTCTCTGCCTGGTTCTACCCGCTGCCCGGAACGCTACGCAGGGCAAAAGCGGTTCTCGTCCTCCGTGCTTGCTTTTTCTCAGAAAGAGCCGTGGTGTGCGTTTTCGCCGGAAAACGCGTTTTCGGCCGAAAACGTGTACGTTTGCACTTCCCCGCCACAGGGAAGCTGCTAGCCGGGAATTCTCTGCCTGGTTCTACCCGCTGCCCGGAACGCTACGCAGGGCAAAAGCGGTTCTCGTCCTCCGTGCTTGCTTTTTCTCAGAAAGAGCCGTGGTGTGCGATTTCGCCGGAAAACGCGTTTTCGGTCGAAAACGTGTACGTTTGCACTTCCCCGCCACAGGGAAGCTGCTAGCCGGGAATTCTCTGCCTGGTTCTACCCGCTGCCCGGAACGCTACGCAGGGCAAAAGCGGTTCTCGTCCTCCGTGCTTGCTTTTTCTCAGAAAGAGCCGTGGTGTGCGTCTTCGCCGGAAAACGCGTTTTCGGCCGAAAACGTGTACGTTTGCACTTCCCCGCCACAGGGAAGCTGCTAGCCGGGAATTCTCTGCCTGGTTCTACCCGCTGCCCGGAACGCTACGCAGCGCAAAAGCGGTTCTCGTCCTCCGTGCTTGCTTTTTCTCAGAAAGAGCCGTGGTGTGCGATTTCGCCGGAAAACGCGTTTTCGGCCGAAAACGTGTACGTTTGCACTTCCCCGCCACAGGGAAGCTGCTAGCCGGGAATTCTCTGCCTGGTTCTACCCGCTGCCCGGAACGCTACGCAGGGCAAAAGCGGTTCTCGTCCTCCGTGCTTGCTTTTTCTCAGAAAGAGCCGTGGTGTGCGTTTTCGCCGGAAAACGCGTTTTCGGCCGAAAACGTGTACGTTTGCACTTCCCCGCCACAGGGAAGCTGCTAGCCGGGAATTCTCTGCCTGGTTCTACCCGCTGCCCGGAACGCTACGCAGGGCAAAAGCGGTTCTCGTCCTCCGTGCTTGCTTTTTCTCAGAAAGAGCCGTGGTGTGCGATTTCGCCGGGAAACGCGTTTTCGGCCGAAAACGTGTACGTTTGCACTTCCCCGCCACAGGGAAGCTGCTAGCCGGGAATTCTCTGCCTGGTTCTACCCGCTGCCCGGAACGCTACGCAGGGCAAAAGCGGTTCTCGTCCTCCGTGCTTGCTTTTTCTCAGAAAGAGCCGTGGTGTGCGATTTCGCCGGAAAACGCGTTTTCGGCCGAAAACGTGTACGTTTGCACTTCCCCGCCACAGGGAAGCTGCTAGCCGGGAATTCTCTGCCTGGTTCTACCCGCTGCCCGGAACGCTACGCAGGGCAAAAGCGGTTCTCGTCCTCCGTGCTTGCTTTTTCTCAGAAAGAGCCGTGGTGTGCGTTTTCGCCGGAAAACGCGTTTTCGGCCGAAAACGTGTACGTTTGCACTTCCCCGCCACAGGGAAACTGCTAGCCGGGAATTCTCTGCCTGGTTCTACCCGCTGCCCGGAACGCTACGCAGCGCAAAAGCGGTTCTCGTCCTCCGTGCTTGCTTTTTCTCAGAAAGAGCCGTGGTGTGCGATTTCGCCGGAAAACGCGTTTTCGGCCGAAAACGTGTACGTTTGCACTTCCCCGCCACAGGGAAGCTGCTAGCCGGGAATTCTCTGCCTGGTTCTACCCGCTGCCCGGAACGCTACGCAGGGCAAAAGCGGTTCTCGTCCTCCGTGCTTGCTTTTTCTCAGAAAGAGCCGTGGTGTGCGATTTCGCCGGAAAACGCGTTTTCGGCCGAAAACGTGTACGTTTGCACTTCCCCGCCACAGGGAAGCTGCTAGCCGGGAATTCTCTGCCTGGTTCTACCCGCTGCCCGGAACGCTACGCAGGGCAAAAGCGGTTCTCGTCATCCGTGCTTGCTTTTTCTCAGAAAGAGCCGTGGTGTGCGATTTCGCCGGAAAACGCGTTTTCGGCCGAAAACGTGTACGTTTGCACTTCCCCGCCACAGGGAAGCTGCTAGGCGGGAATTCTCTGCCTGGTTCTACCTGCTGCCCGGAACGCTACGCAGGGCAAAAGCGGTTCTCGTCCTCCGTGCTTGCTTTTTCTCAGAAAGAGCCGTGGTGTGCGATTTCGCCGGAAAACGCGTTTTCGGCCGAAAACGTGTACGTTTGCACTTCCCCGCCACAGGGAAGCTGCTAGCCGGGAATTCTCTGCCTGGTTCTACCCGCTGCCCGGAACGCTACGCAGGGCAAAAGCGGTTCTCGTCCTCCGTGCTTGCTTTTTCTCAGAAAGAGCCGTGGTGTGCGATTTCGCCGGAAAACGCGTTTTCGGCCGAAAACGTGTACGTTTGCACTTCCCCGCCACAGGGAAGCTGCTAGCCGGGAATTCTCTGCCTGGTTCTACCCGCTGCCCGGAACGCTACGCAGGGCAAAAGCGGTTCTCGTCCTCCGTGCTTGCTTTTTCTCAGAAAGAGCCGTGGTGTGCGATTTCGCCGGAAAACGCGTTTTCGGCCGAAAACGTGTACGTTTGCACTTCCCCGCCACAGGGAAGCTGCTAGGCGGGAATTCTCTGCCTGGTTCTACCTGCTGCCCGGAACGCTACGCAGGGCAAAAGCGGTTCTCGTCCTCCGTGCTTGCTTTTTCTCAGAAAGAGCCGTGGTGTGCGATTTCGCCGGAAAACGCGTTTTCGGCCGAAAACGTGTACGTTTGCACTTCCCCGCCACAGGGAAGCTGCTAGCCGGGAATTCTCTGCCTGGTTCTACCCGCTGCCCGGAACGCTACGCAGGGCAAAAGCGGTTCTCGTCCTCCGTGCTTGCTTTTTCTCAGAAAGAGCCGTGGTGTGCGTCTTCGCCGGAAAACGCGTTTTCGGCCGAAAACGTGTACGTTTGCACTTCCCCGCCACAGGGAAGCTGCTAGCCGGGAATTCTCTGCCTGGTTCTACCCGCTGCCCGGAACGCTACGCAGGGCAAAAGCGGTTCTCGTCCTCCGTGCTTGCTTTTTCTCAGAAAGAGCCGTGGTGTGCGATTTCGCCGGAAAACGCGTTTTCGGCCGAAAACGTGTACGTTTGCACTTCCCCGCCACAGGGAAGCTGCTAGCCGGGAATTCTCTGCCTGGTTCTACCCGCTGCCCGGAACGCTACGCAGGGCAAAAGCGGTTCTCGTCCTCCGTGCTTGCTTTTTCTCAGAAAGAGCCGTGGTGTGCGATTTCGCCGGAAAACGCGTTTTCGGCCGAAAACGTGTACGTTTGCACTTCCCCGCCACAGGGAAGCTGCTAGCCGGGAATTCTCTGCCTGGTTCTACCCGCTGCCCGGAACGCTACGCAGGGCAAAAGCGGTTCTCGTCCTCCGTGCTTGCTTTTTCTCAGAAAGAGCCGTGGTGTGCGTTTTCGCCGGAAAACGCGTTTTCGGCCGAAAACGTGTACGTTTGCACTTCCCCGCCACAGGGAAGCTGCTAGCCGGGAATTCTCTGCCTGGTTCTACCCGCTGCCCGGAACGCTACGCAGGGCAAAAGCGGTTCTCGTCCTCCGTGCTTGCTTTTTCTCAGAAAGAGCCGTGGTGTGCGTTTTCGCCGGAAAACGCGTTTTCGGCCGAAAACGTGTACGTTTGCACTTCCCCGCCACAGGGAAGCTGCTAGCCGGGAATTCTCTGCCTGGTTCTAGCCGCTGCCCGGAACGCTACGCAGGGCAAAAGCGGTTCTCGTCCTCCGTGCTTTCTTTATCTCAGAAAGAGCCGTGGTGTGCGTTTTCGCCGGAAAACGCATTTTCGGCCGAAAACGTGTACGTTTGCACTTCCCCGCCACAGGGAAGCTGCTAGCCGGGAATTCTCTGCCTGGTTCTACCCGCTACCCGGAACGCTACGCAGGGCAAAAGCGGTTCTCGTCCTCCGTGCTTGCTTTTTCTCAGAAAGAGCCGTGGTGTGCGTTTTCGCCGGAAAACGCGTTTTCGGCCGAAAACGTGTACGTTTGCACTTCCCCGCCCCAGGGAAGCTGCTAGCCGGGAATTCTCTGCCTGGTTCTACCCGCTGCCCGGAACGCTACGCAGGGCAAAAGCGGTTCTCGTCCTCCGTGCTTGCTTTTTCTCAGAAAGAGCCGTGGTGTGCGTTTTCGCCGGAAAACGCGTTTTCGGCCGAAAACGTGTACGTTTGCACTTCCCCGCCACAGGGAAGCTGCTAGCCGGGAATTCTCTGCCTGGTTCTAGCCGCTGCCCGGAACGCTATGCAGGGCAAAAGCGGTTCTCGTCCTCCGTGCTTGCTTTTTCTCAGAAAGAGCCGTGGTGTGCGTTTTCGCCGGAAAACGCGTTTTCGGCCGAAAACGTGTACGTTTGCACTTCCCCGCCACAGGGAAGCTGCTAGCCGGGAATTCTCTGCCTGGTTCTACCCGCTGCCCGGAACGCTACGCAGGGCAAAAGCGGTTCTCGTCCTCCGTGCTTGCTTTTTCTCAGAAAGAGCCGTGGTGTGCGTTTTCGCCGGAAAACGCGTTTTCGGCCGAAAACGTGTACGTTTGCACTTCCCCGCCACAGGGAAGCTGCTAGCCGGGAATTCTCTGCCTGGTTCTACCCGCTGCCCGGAACGCTACGCAGGACAAAAGCGGTTCTCGTCCTCCGTGCTTGCTTTTTCTCAGAAAGAGCCGTGGTGTGCGTTTTCGCCGGAAAACGCGTTTTCGGCCGAAAACGTGTACGTTTGCACTTCCCCGCCACAGGGAAGCTGCTAGCCGGGAATTCTCTGCCTGGTTCTACCCGCTGCCCGGAACGCTACGCAGGGCAAAAGCGGTTCTCGTCCTCCGTGCTTGCTTTTTCTCAGAAAGAGTCGTGGTGTGCGTTTTCGCCGGAAAAAGCGTTTTCAGCCGAAAACGTGTACGTTTGCACTTCCCCGCCACAGGGAAGCTGTTAGCCGGGAATTCTCTGCCTGGTTCTACCCGCTGCCCGGAACGCTACGCAGGGCAAAAGCGGTTCTCGTCCTCCGTGCTTGCTTTTTCTCAGAAAGAGCCGTGGTGTGCGATTTCGCCGGAAAACGTGTTTTCGGCCGAAAACGTGTACGTTTGCACTTCCCCTCCACAGGGAAGCTGCTAGCCGGGAATTCTCTGCCTGGTTCTACCCGCTGCCCGGGACGCTACGCAGGGCAAAAGCGGTTCTCGTCCTCCGTGCTTGCTTTTTCTCAGAAAGAGCCGTGGTGTGCGATTTCGCCGGAAAACGCGTTTTC
Organism: Athene noctua; assembly: GCF_965140245.1. Taxonomy (NCBI): domain Eukaryota; kingdom Metazoa; phylum Chordata; class Aves; order Strigiformes; family Strigidae; genus Athene; species Athene noctua. The sequence goes on along the minus strand of NW_027437896.1, from coordinate 61,653 downwards.
GGCCGAAAACGTGTACGTTTGCACTTCCCCTCCACAGGGAAGCTGCTAGCCGGGAATTCTCTGCCTGGTTCTACCTGCTGCCCGGAACGCTACGCAGGGCAAAAGCGGTTCTCGTCCTCCGTGCTTGCTTTTTCTCAGAAAGAGCCGTGGTGTGCGATTTCGCCGGAAAACGCGTTTTCGGCCGAAAACGTGTACGTTTGCACTTCCCCGCCACAGGGAAGCTGCTAGCCGGGAATTCTCTGCCTGGTTCTACCCGCTGCCCGGAACGCTACGCAGGGCAAAAGCGGTTCTCGTCCTCCGTGCTTGCTTTTTCTCAGAAAGAGCCGTGGTGTGCGTCTTCGCCGGAAAACGCGTTTTCGGCCGAAAACGTGTACGTTTGCACTTCCCCGCCACAGGGAAGCTGCTAGCCGGGAATTCTCTGCCTGGTTCTACCCGCTGCCCGGAACGCTACGCAGGGCAAAAGCGGTTCTCGTCCTCCGTGCTTGCTTTTTCTCAGAAAGAGCCGTGGTGTGCGTTTTCGCCGGAAAACGCGTTTTCGGCCGAAAACGTGTACGTTTGCACTTCCCCGCCACAGGGAAGCTGCTAGCCGGGAATTCTCTGCCTGGTTCTACCCGCTGCCCGGAACGCTACGCAGGGCAAAAGCGGTTCTCGTCCTCCGTGCTTGCTTTTTCTCAGAAAGAGCCGTGGTGTGCGATTTCGCCGGAAAACGCGTTTTCGGCCGAAAACGTGTACGTTTGCACTTCCCCGCCACAGGGAAGCTGCTAGCCGGGAATTCTCTGCCTGGTTCTACCCGCTGCCCGGAACGCTACGCAGGGCAAAAGCGGTTCTCGTCCTCCGTGCTTGCTTTTTCTCAGAAAGAGCCGTGGTGTGCGTTTTCGCCGGAAAACGCGTTTTCGGCCGAAAACGTGTACGTTTGCACTTCCCCGCCACAGGGAAGCTGCTAGCCGGGAATTCTCTGCCTGGTTCTACCCGCTGCCCGGAACGCTACGCAGGGCAAAAGCGGTTCTCGTCCTCCGTGCTTGCTTTTTCTCAGAAAGAGCCGTGGTGTGCGTTTTCGCCGGAAAACGCGTTTTCGGCCGAAAACGTGTACGTTTGCACTTCCCCGCCACAGGGAAGCTGCTAGCCGGGAATTCTCTGCCTGGTTCTAGCCGCTGCCCGGAACGCTACGCAGGGCAAAAGCGGTTCTCGTCCTCCGTGCTTTCTTTATCTCAGAAAGAGCCGTGGTGTGCGTTTTCGCCGGAAAACGCGTTTTCGGCCGAAAACGTGTACGTTTGCACTTCCCCGCCACAGGGAAGCTGCTAGCCGGGAATTCTCTGCCTGGTTCTACCCGCTACCCGGAACGCTACGCAGGGCAAAAGCGGTTCTCGTCCTCCGTGCTTGCTTTTTCTCAGAAAGAGCCGTGGTGTGCGTTTTCGCCGGAAAACGCGTTTTCGGCCGAAAACGTGTACGTTTGCACTTCCCCGCCCCAGGGAAGCTGCTAGCCGGGAATTCTCTGCCTGGTTCTACCCGCTGCCCGGAACGCTACGCAGGGCAAAAGCGGTTCTCGTCCTCCGTGCTTGCTTTTTCTCAGAAAGAGCCGTGGTGTGCGTTTTCGCCGGAAAATGCGTTTTCGGCCGAAAACGTGTACGTTTGCACTTCCCCGCCACAGGGAAGCTGCTAGCCGGGAATTCTCTGCCTGGTTCTAGCCGCTGCCCGGAACGCTACGCAGGGCAAAAGCGGTTCTCGTCCTCCGTGCTTGCTTTTTCTCAGAAAGAGCCGTGGTGTGCGTTTTCGCCGGAAAACGCGTTTTCGGCCGAAAACGTGTACGTTTGCACTTCCCCGCCACAGGGAAGCTGCTAGCCGGGAATTCTCTGCCTGGTTCTACCCGCTGCCCGGAACGCTACGCAGGGCAAAAGCGGTTCTCGTCCTCCGTGCTTGCTTTTTCTCAGAAAGAGCCGTGGTGTGCGTTTTCGCCGGAAAACGCGTTTTCGGCCGAAAACGTGTACGTTTGCACTTCCCCGCCACAGGGAAGCTGCTAGCCGGGAATTCTCTGCCTGGTTCTACCCGCTGCCCGGAACGCTACGCAGGGCAAAAGCGGTTCTCGTCCTCCGTGCTTGCTTTTTCTCAGAAAGAGCCGTGGTGTGCGTTTTCGCCGGAAAACGCGTTTTCGGCCGAAAACGTGTACGTTTGCACTTCCCCGCCACAGGGAAGCTGCTAGCCGGGAATTCTCTGCCTGGTTCTACCCGCTGCCCGGAACGCTACGCAGGGCAAAAGCGGTTCTCGTCCTCCGTGCTTGCTTTTTCTCAGAAAGAGTCGTGGTGTGCGTTTTCGCCGGAAAAAGCGTTTTCAGCCGAAAACGTGTACGTTTGCACTTCCCCGCCACAGGGAAGCTGTTAGCCGGGAATTCTCTGCCTGGTTCTACCCGCTGCCCGGAACGCTACGCAGGGCAAAAGCGGTTCTCGTCCTCCGTGCTTGCTTTTTCTCAGAAAGAGCCGTGGTGTGCGATTTCGCCTGAAAACGCGTTTTCGGCCGAAAACGTGTACGTTTGCACTTCCCCGCCACAGGGAAGCTGCTAGCCGGGAATTCTCTGCCTGGTTCTACCCGCTGCCCGGAACGCTACGCAGGGCAAAAGCGGTTCTCGTCCTCCGTGCTTTCTTTATCTCAGAAAGAGCCGTGGTGTGCGTTTTCGCCGGAAAACGCGTTTTCGGCCGAAAACGTGTACGTTTGCACTTCCCCGCCACAGGGAAGCTGCTAGCCGGGAATTCTCTGCCTGGTTCTACCCGCTACCCGGAACGCTACGCAGGGCAAAAGCGGTTCTCGTCCTCCGTGCTTGCTTTTTCTCAGAAAGAGCCGTGGTGTGCGTTTTCGCCGGAAAACGCGTTTTCGGCCGAAAACGTGTACGTTTGCACTTCCCCGCCCCAGGGAAGCTGCTAGCCGGGAATTCTCTGCCTGGTTCTACCCGCTGCCCGGAACGCTACGCAGGGCAAAAGCGGTTCTCGTCCTCCGTGCTTGCTTTTTCTCAGAAAGAGCCGTGGTGTGCGTTTTCGCCGGAAAATGCGTTTTCGGCCGAAAACGTGTACGTTTGCACTTCCCCGCCACAGGGAAGCTGCTAGCCGGGAATTCTCTGCCTGGTTCTAGCCGCTGCCCGGAACGCTACGCAGGGCAAAAGCGGTTCTCGTCCTCCGTGCTTGCTTTTTCTCAGAAAGAGCCGTGGTGTGCGTTTTCGCCGGAAAACGCGTTTTCGGCCGAAAACGTGTACGTTTGCACTTCCCCGCCACAGGGAAGCTGCTAGCCGGGAATTCTCTGCCTGGTTCTACCCGCTGCCCGGAACGCTACGCAGGGCAAAAGCGGTTCTCGTCCTCCGTGCTTGCTTTTTCTCAGAAAGAGCCGTGGTGTGCGTTTTCGCCGGAAAACGCGTTTTCGGCCGAAAACGTGTACGTTTGCACTTCCCCGCCACAGGGAAGCTGCTAGCCGGGAATTCTCTGCCTGGTTCTACCCGCTGCCCGGAACGCTACGCAGGGCAAAAGCGGTTCTCGTCCTCCGTGCTTGCTTTTTCTCAGAAAGAGCCGTGGTGTGCGTTTTCGCCGGAAAACGCGTTTTCGGCCGAAAACGTGTACGTTTGCACTTCCCCGCCACAGGGAAGCTGCTAGCCGGGAATTCTCTGCCTGGTTCTACCCGCTGCCCGGAACGCTACGCAGGGCAAAAGCGGTTCTCGTCCTCCGTGCTTGCTTTTTCTCAGAAAGAGTCGTGGTGTGCGTTTTCGCCGGAAAAAGCGTTTTCAGCCGAAAACGTGTACGTTTGCACTTCCCCGCCACAGGGAAGCTGTTAGCCGGGAATTCTCTGCCTGGTTCTACCCGCTGCCCGGAACGCTACGCAGGGCAAAAGCGGTTCTCGTCCTCCGTGCTTGCTTTTTCTCAGAAAGAGCCGTGGTGTGCGATTTCGCCTGAAAACGCGTTTTCGGCCGAAAACGTGTACGTTTGCACTTCCCCTCCACAGGGAAGCTGCTAGCCGGGAATTCTCTGCCTGGTTCTACCCGCTGCCCGGGACGCTACGCAGGGCAAAAGCGGTTCTCGTCCTCCGTGCTTGCTTTTTCTCAGAAAGAGCCGTGGTGTGCGATTTCGCCGGAAAACAAGTTTTCGGCCGAAAACGTGTACGTTTGCACTTCCCCACCACAGGGAAGCTGCTAGCCGGGAATTCTCTGCCTGGTTCTAGCCGCTGCCCGGAACGCTACGCAGGGCAAAAGCGGTTCTCGTCCTCCGTGCTTGCTTTTTCTCAGAAAGAGCCGTGGTGTGCGATTTCGCCGGAAAACGCGTTTTCGGCCGAAAACGTGTACGTTTGCACTTCCCCGCCATAGGGAAGCTGCTAGCCCGGAATTCTCTGCCTGGTTCTACCCGCTGCCCGGAACGCTACGCAGGGGAAAAGCGGTTCTCGTCCTCCGTGCTTGCTTTTTCTCAGAAAGAGCCGTGGTGTGCGATTTCGCCGGAAAACGCGTTTTCGGCCGAAAACGTGTACGTTTGCACTTCCCCGCCACAGGGAAGCTGCTAGGCGGGAATTCTCTGCCTGGTTCTACCTGCTGCCCGGAACGCTACGCAGGGCAAAAGCGGTTCTCGTCCTCCGTGCTTGCTTTTTCTCAGAAAGAGCCGTGGTGTGCGATTTCGCCGGAAAACGCGTTTTCGGCCGAAAACGTGTACGTTTGCACTTCCCCGCCACAGGGAAGCTGCTAGCCGGGAATTCTCTGCCTGGTTCTACCCGCTGCCCGGAACGCTACGCAGGGCAAAAGCGGTTCTCGTCCTCCGTGCTTGCTTTTTCTCAGAAAGAGCCGTGGTGTGCGTTTTCACCGGAAAACGCGTTTTCGGCCGAAAACGTGTACGTTTGCACTTCCCCGCCACAGGGAAGCTGCTAGCCGGGAATTCTCTGCCTGGTTCTACCCGCTACCCGGAACGCTACGCAGGGCAAAAGCGGTTCTCGTCCTCCGTGCTTGCTTTTTCTCAGAAAGAGCCGTGGTGTGCGATTTCGCCGGAAAACGCGTTTTCGGCCGAAAACGTGTACGTTTGCACTTCCCCGCCACAGGGAAGCTGCTAGCCGGGAATTCTCTGCCTGGTTCTACCCGCTGCCCGGAACGCTACGCAGGGCAAAAGCGGTTCTCGTCCTCCGTGCTTGCTTTTTCTCAGAAAGAGCCGTGGTGTGCGTCTTCGCCGGAAAACGAGTTTTCGGCCGAAAACGTGTACGTTTGCACTTCCCCGCCACAGGGAAGCTGCTAGCCGGGAATTCTCTGCCTGGTTCTACCCGCTGCCCGGAACGCTACGCAGGGCAAAAGCGGTTCTCGTCCTCCGTGCTTGCTTTTTCTCAGAAAGAGCCGTGGTGTGCGATTTCGCCGGAAAACGCGTTTTCGGCCGAAAACGTGTACGTTTGCACTTCCCCGCCACAGGGAAGCTGCTAGCCGGGAATTCTCTGCCTGGTTCTACCCGCTGCCCGGAACGCTACGCAGGGCAAAAGCGGTTCTCGTCCTCCGTGCTTGCTTTTTCTCAGAAAGAGCCGTGGTGTGCGATTTCGCCGGAAAACGCGTTTTCGGCCGAAAACGTGTACGTTTGCACTTCCCCGCCACAGGGAAGCTGCTAGCCGGGAATTCTCTGCCTGGTTCTACCCGCTGCCCGGAACGCTACGCAGGGCAAAAGCGGTTCTCGTCCTCCGTGCTTGCTTTTTCTCAGAAAGAGCCGTGGTGTGCGATTTCGCCGGAAAACGCGTTTTCGGCCGAAAACGTGTACGTTTGCACTTCCCCGCCACAGGGAAGCTGCTAGCCGGGAATTCTCTGCCTGGTGCTACCCGCTGCCCGGAACGCTACGCAGGGCAAAAGCGGTTCTCGTCCTCCGTGCTTGCTTTTTCTCAGAAAGAGCCGTGGTGTGCGATTTCGCCGGAAAACGCGTTTTCGGCCGAAAACGTGTACGTTTGCACTTCCCCGCCACAGGGAAGCTGCTAGCCGGGAATTCTCTGCCTGGTTCTAGCCGCTGCCCGGAACGCTACGCAGGGCAAAAGCGGTTCTCGTCCTCCGTGCTTGCTTTTTCTCAGAAAGAGCCGTGTGTGCGTTTTCGCCGGAAAACGCGTTTTCGGCCGAAAACGTGTACGTTTGCACTTCCCCGCCACAGGGAAGCTGCTAGCCGGGAATTCTCTGCCTGGTTCTAGCCGCTGCCCGGAACGCTACGCAGGGCAAAAGCGGTTCTCGTCCTCCGTGCTTGCTTTATCTCAGAAAGAGCCGTGGTGTGCGTTTTCGCCGGAAAACGCGTTTTCGGCCGAAAACGTGTACGTTTGCACTTCCCCGCCACAGGGAAGCTGCTAGCCGGGAATTCTCTGCCTGGTTCTACCCGCTACCCGGAACGCTACGCAGGGCAAAAGCGGTTCTCGTCCTCCGTGCTTGCTTTTTCTCAGAAAGAGCCGTGGTGTGCGTTTTCGCCGGAAAACGCGTTTTCGGCCGAAAACGTGTACGTTTGCACTTCCCCGCCCCAGGGAAGCTGCTAGCCGGGAATTCTCTGCCTGGTTCTACCCGCTGCCCGGAACGCTACGCAGGGCAAAAGCGGTTCTCGTCCTCCGTGCTTGCTTTTTCTCAGAAAGAGCCGTGGTGTGCGTTTTCGCCGGAAAATGCGTTTTCGGCCGAAAACGTGTACGTTTGCACTTCCCCGCCACAGGGAAGCTGCTAGCCGGGAATTCTCTGCCTGGTTCTAGCCGCTGCCCGGAACGCTACGCAGGGCAAAAGCGGTTCTCGTCCTCCGTGCTTGCTTTTTCTCAGAAAGAGCCGTGGTGTGCGTTTTCGCCGGAAAACGCGTTTTCGGCCGAAAACGTGTACGTTTGCACTTCCCCGCCACAGGGAAGCTGCTAGCCGGGAATTCTCTGCCTGGTTCTACCCGCTGCCCGGAACGCTACGCAGGGCAAAAGCGGTTCTCGTCCTCCGTGCTTGCTTTTTCTCAGAAAGAGCCGTGGTGTGCGTTTTCGCCGGAAAACGCGTTTTCGGCCGAAAACGTGTACGTTTGCACTTCCCCGCCACAGGGAAGCTGCTAGCCGGGAATTCTCTGCCTGGTTCTACCCGCTGCCCGGAACGCTACGCAGGGCAAAAGCGGTTCTCGTCCTCCGTGCTTGCTTTTTCTCAGAAAGAGTCGTGGTGTGCGTTTTCGCCGGAAAACGCGTTTTCAGCCGAAAACGTGTACGTTTGCACTTCCCCGCCACAGGGAAGCTGCTAGCCGGGAATTCTCTGCCTGGTTCTACCCGCTGCCCGGAACGCTACGCAGGGCAAAAGCGGTTCTCGTCCTCCGTGCTTGCTTTTTCTCAGAAAGAGCCGTGGTGTGCGTTTTCGCCGGAAAACGCGTTTTCGGCCGAAAACGTGTACGTTTGCACTTCCCCGCCACAGGGAAGCTGCTAGCCGGGAATTCTCTGCCTGGTTCTACCCGCTGCCCGGAACGCTACGCAGGGCAAAAGCGGTTCTCGTCCTCCGTGCTTGCTTTTTCTCAGAAAGAGCCGTGGTGTGCGTTTTCGCCGGAAAACGCGTTTTCGGCCGAAAACGTGTACGTTTGCACTTCCCCGCCACAGGGAAGCTGCTAGCCGGGAATTCTCTGCCTGGTTCTACCCGCTGCCTGGAACGCTACGCAGGGCAAAAGCGGTTCTCGTCCTCCGTGCTTGCTTTTTCTCAGAAAGAGACGTGGTGTGCGATTTCGCCGGAAAACGCGTTTTCGGCCGAAAACGTGTACGTTTGCACTTCCCCGCCACAGGGAAGCTGCTAGCCGGGAATTCTCTGCCTGGTTCTACCCGCTGCCCGGAACGCTACGCAGGGCAAAAGCGGTTCTCGTCCTCCGTGCTTGCTTTTTCTCAGAAAGAGCCGTGGTGTGCGATTTCGCCGGAAAACGCGTTTTCGGCCGAAAACGTGTACGTTTGCACTTCCCCGCCACAGGGAAGCTGTTAGCCGGGAATTCTCTGCCTGGTTCTACCCGCTGCCCGGAACGCTACGCAGGGCAAAAGCGGTTCTCGTCCTCCGTGCTTGCTTTTTCTCAGAAAGAGCCGTGGTGTGCGATTTCGCCGGAAAACGCGTTTTCGGCCGAAAACGTGTACGTTTGCACTTCCCCGCCACAGGGAAGCTGCTAGCCGGGAATTCTCTGCCTGGTTCTACCCGCTGCCCGGAACGCTACGCAGGGCAAAAGCGGTTCTCGTCCTCCGTGCTTGCTTTTTCTCAGAAAGAGCCGTGGTGTGCGATTTCGCCGGAAAACGCGTTTTCGGCCGAAAACGTGTACGTTTGCACTTCCCCGCCACAGGGAAGCTGCTAGCCGGGAATTCTCTGCCTGGTTCTACCCGCTGCCCGGAACGCTACGCAGGGCAAAAGCGGTTCTCGTCCTCCGTGCTTGCTTTTTCTCAGAAAGAGCTGTGGTGTGCGTTTTCGCCGGAAAACGCGTTTTCGGCCGAAAACGTGTACGTTTGCACTTCCCCGCCACAGGGAAGCTGCTAGCCGGGAATTCTCTGCCTGGTTCTACCCGCTGCCCGGAACGCTACGCAGGGCAAAAGCGGTTCTCGTCCTCCGTGCTTGCTTTTTCTCAGAAAGAGCCGTGGTGTGCGTTTTCGCCGGAAAACGCGTTTTCGGCCGAAAACGTGTACGTTTGCACTTCCCCGCCACAGGGAAGCTGCTAGCCGGGAATTCTCTGCCTGGTTCTACCCGCTGCCCGGAACGCTACGCAGGGCAAAAGCGGTTCTCGTCCTCCGTGCTTGCTTTTTCTCAGAAAGAGCCGTGGTGTGCGATTTCGCCGGAAAACGCGTTTTCGGCCGAAAACGTGTACGTTTGCACTTCCCCGCCACAGGGAAGCTGCTAGCCGGGAATTCTCTGCCTGGTTCTACCCGCTGCCCGGAACGCTACGCAGGGCAAAAGCGGTTCTCGTCATCCGTGCTTGCTTTTTCTCAGAAAGAGCCGTGGTGTGCGATTTCGCCGGAAAACGCGTTTTCGGCCGAAAACGTGTACGTTTGCACTTCCCCGCCACAGGGAAGCTGCTAGGCGGGAATTCTCTGCCTGGTTCTACCTGCTGCCCGGAACGCTACGCAGGGCAAAAGCGGTTCTCGTCCTCCGTGCTTGCTTTTTCTCAGAAAGAGCCGTGGTGTGCGATTTCGCCGGAAAACGCGTTTTCGGCCGAAAACGTGTACGTTTGCACTTCCCCGCCACAGGGAAGCTGCTAGCCGGGAATTCTCTGCCTGGTTCTACCCGCTGCCCGGAACGCTACGCAGGGCAAAAGCGGTTCTCGTCCTCCGTGCTTGCTTTTTCTCAGAAAGAGCCGTGGTGTGCGATTTCGCCGGAAAACGCGTTTTCGGCCGAAAACGTGTACGTTTGCACTTCCCCGCCACAGGGAAGCTGCTAGCCGGGAATTCTCTGCCTGGTTCTACCCGCTGCCCGGAACGCTACGCAGGGCAAAAGCGGTTCTCGTCCTCCGTGCTTGCTTTTTCTCAGAAAGAGCCGTGGTGTGCGATTTCGCCGGAAAACGCGTTTTCGGCCGAAAACGTGTACGTTTGCACTTCCCCGCCACAGGGAAGCTGCTAGGCGGGAATTCTCTGCCTGGTTCTACCTGCTGCCCGGAACGCTACGCAGGGCAAAAGCGGTTCTCGTCCTCCGTGCTTGCTTTTTCTCAGAAAGAGCCGTGGTGTGCGATTTCGCCGGAAAACGCGTTTTCGGCCGAAAACGTGTACGTTTGCACTTCCCCGCCACAGGGAAGCTGCTAGCCGGGAATTCTCTGCCTGGTTCTACCCGCTGCCCGGAACGCTACGCAGGGCAAAAGCGGTTCTCGTCCTCCGTGCTTGCTTTTTCTCAGAAAGAGCCGTGGTGTGCGTCTTCGCCGGAAAACGCGTTTTCGGCCGAAAACGTGTACGTTTGCACTTCCCCGCCACAGGGAAGCTGCTAGCCGGGAATTCTCTGCCTGGTTCTACCCGCTGCCCGGAACGCTACGCAGGGCAAAAGCGGTTCTCGTCCTCCGTGCTTGCTTTTTCTCAGAAAGAGCCGTGGTGTGCGATTTCGCCGGAAAACGCGTTTTCGGCCGAAAACGTGTACGTTTGCACTTCCCCGCCACAGGGAAGCTGCTAGCCGGGAATTCTCTGCCTGGTTCTACCCGCTGCCCGGAACGCTACGCAGGGCAAAAGCGGTTCTCGTCCTCCGTGCTTGCTTTTTCTCAGAAAGAGCCGTGGTGTGCGATTTCGCCGGAAAACGCGTTTTCGGCCGAAAACGTGTACGTTTGCACTTCCCCGCCACAGGGAAGCTGCTAGCCGGGAATTCTCTGCCTGGTTCTACCCGCTGCCCGGAACGCTACGCAGGGCAAAAGCGGTTCTCGTCCTCCGTGCTTGCTTTTTCTCAGAAAGAGCCGTGGTGTGCGTTTTCGCCGGAAAACGCGTTTTCGGCCGAAAACGTGTACGTTTGCACTTCCCCGCCACAGGGAAGCTGCTAGCCGGGAATTCTCTGCCTGGTTCTACCCGCTGCCCGGAACGCTACGCAGGGCAAAAGCGGTTCTCGTCCTCCGTGCTTGCTTTTTCTCAGAAAGAGCCGTGGTGTGCGTTTTCGCCGGAAAACGCGTTTTCGGCCGAAAACGTGTACGTTTGCACTTCCCCGCCACAGGGAAGCTGCTAGCCGGGAATTCTCTGCCTGGTTCTAGCCGCTGCCCGGAACGCTACGCAGGGCAAAAGCGGTTCTCGTCCTCCGTGCTTTCTTTATCTCAGAAAGAGCCGTGGTGTGCGTTTTCGCCGGAAAACGCGTTTTCGGCCGAAAACGTGTACGTTTGCACTTCCCCGCCACAGGGAAGCTGCTAGCCGGGAATTCTCTGCCTGGTTCTACCCGCTACCCGGAACGCTACGCAGGGCAAAAGCGGTTCTCGTCCTCCGTGCTTGCTTTTTCTCAGAAAGAGCCGTGGTGTGCGTTTTCGCCGGAAAACGCGTTTTCGGCCGAAAACGTGTACGTTTGCACTTCCCCGCCCCAGGGAAGCTGCTAGCCGGGAATTCTCTGCCTGGTTCTACCCGCTGCCCGGAACGCTACGCAGGGCAAAAGCGGTTCTCGTCCTCCGTGCTTGCTTTTTCTCAGAAAGAGCCGTGGTGTGCGATTTCGCCGGAAAACGCGTTTTCGGCCGAAAACGTGTACGTTTGCACTTCCCCGCCACAGGGAAGCTGCTAGCCGGGAATTCTCTGCCTGGTTCTAGCCGCTGCCCGGAACGCTATGCAGGGCAAAAGCGGTTCTCGTCCTCCGTGCTTGCTTTTTCTCAGAAAGAGCCGTGGTGTGCGTTTTCGCCGGAAAACGCGTTTTCGGCCGAAAACGTGTACGTTTGCACTTCCCCGCCACAGGGAAGCTGCTAGCCGGGAATTCTCTGCCTGGTTCTACCCGCTGCCCGGAACGCTACGCAGGGCAAAAGCGGTTCTCGTCCTCCGTGCTTGCTTTTTCTCAGAAAGAGCCGTGGTGTGCGTTTTCGCCGGAAAACGCGTTTTCGGCCGAAAACGTGTACGTTTGCACTTCCCCGCCACAGGGAAGCTGCTAGCCGGGAATTCTCTGCCTGGTTCTACCCGCTGCCCGGAACGCTACGCAGGACAAAAGCGGTTCTCGTCCTCCGTGCTTGCTTTTTCTCAGAAAGAGCCGTGGTGTGCGTTTTCGCCGGAAAACGCGTTTTCGGCCGAAAACGTGTACGTTTGCACTTCCCCGCCACAGGGAAGCTGCTAGCCGGGAATTCTCTGCCTGGTTCTACCCGCTGCCCGGAACGCTACGCAGGGCAAAAGCGGTTCTCGTCCTCCGTGCTTGCTTTTTCTCAGAAAGAGTCGTGGTGTGCGTTTTCGCCGGAAAAAGCGTTTTCAGCCGAAAACGTGTACGTTTGCACTTCCCCGCCACAGGGAAGCTGTTAGCCGGGAATTCTCTGCCTGGTTCTACCCGCTGCCCGGAACGCTACGCAGGGCAAAAGCGGTTCTCGTCCTCCGTGCTTGCTTTTTCTCAGAAAGAGCCGTGGTGTGCGATTTCGCCGGAAAACGTGTTTTCGGCCGAAAACGTGTACGTTTGCACTTCCCCTCCACAGGGAAGCTGCTAGCCGGGAATTCTCTGCCTGGTTCTACCCGCTGCCCGGGACGCTACGCAGGGCAAAAGCGGTTCTCGTCCTCCGTGCTTGCTTTTTCTCAGAAAGAGCCGTGGTGTGCGATTTCGCCGGAAAACGCGTTTTCGGCCGAAAACGTGTACGTTTGCACTTCCCCTCCACAGGGAAGCTGCTAGCCGGGAATTCTCTGCCTGGTTCTACCTGCTGCCCGGAACGCTACGCAGGGCAAAAGCGGTTCTCGTCCTCCGTGCTTGCTTTTTCTCAGAAAGAGCCGTGGTGTGCGATTTCGCCGGAAAACGCGTTTTCGGCCGAAAACGTGTACGTTTGCACTTCCCCGCCACAGGGAAGCTGCTAGCCGGGAATTCTCTGCCTGGTTCTACCCGCTGCCCGGAACGCTACGCAGGGCAAAAGCGGTTCTCGTCCTCCGTGCTTGCTTTTTCTCAGAAAGAGCCGTGGTGTGCGTCTTCGCCGGAAAACGCGTTTTCGGCCGAAAACGTGTACGTTTGCACTTCCCCGCCACAGGGAAGCTGCTAGCCGGGAATTCTCTGCCTGGTTCTACCCGCTGCCCGGAACGCTACGCAGGGCAAAAGCGGTTCTCGTCCTCCGTGCTTGCTTTTTCTCAGAAAGAGCCGTGGTGTGCGTTTTCGCCGGAAAACGCGTTTTCGGCCGAAAACGTGTACGTTTGCACTTCCCCGCCACAGGGAAGCTGCTAGCCGGGAATTCTCTGCCTGGTTCTACCCGCTGCCCGGAACGCTACGCAGGGCAAAAGCGGTTCTCGTCCTCCGTGCTTGCTTTTTCTCAGAAAGAGCCGTGGTGTGCGATTTCGCCGGAAAACGCGTTTTCGGCCGAAAACGTGTACGTTTGCACTTCCCCGCCACAGGGAAGCTGCTAGCCGGGAATTCTCTGCCTGGTTCTACCCGCTGCCCGGAACGCTACGCAGGGCAAAAGCGGTTCTCGTCCTCCGTGCTTGCTTTTTCTCAGAAAGAGCCGTGGTGTGCGTTTTCGCCGGAAAACGCGTTTTCGGCCGAAAACGTGTACGTTTGCACTTCCCCGCCACAGGGAAGCTGCTAGCCGGGAATTCTCTGCCTGGTTCTACCCGCTGCCCGGAACGCTACGCAGGGCAAAAGCGGTTCTCGTCCTCCGTGCTTGCTTTTTCTCAGAAAGAGCCGTGGTGTGCGTTTTCGCCGGAAAACGCGTTTTCGGCCGAAAACGTGTACGTTTGCACTTCCCCGCCACAGGGAAGCTGCTAGCCGGGAATTCTCTGCCTGGTTCTAGCCGCTGCCCGGAACGCTACGCAGGGCAAAAGCGGTTCTCGTCCTCCGTGCTTTCTTTATCTCAGAAAGAGCCGTGGTGTGCGTTTTCGCCGGAAAACGCGTTTTCGGCCGAAAACGTGTACGTTTGCACTTCCCCGCCACAGGGAAGCTGCTAGCCGGGAATTCTCTGCCTGGTTCTACCCGCTACCCGGAACGCTACGCAGGGCAAAAGCGGTTCTCGTCCTCCGTGCTTGCTTTTTCTCAGAAAGAGCCGTGGTGTGCGTTTTCGCCGGAAAACGCGTTTTCGGCCGAAAACGTGTACGTTTGCACTTCCCCGCCCCAGGGAAGCTGCTAGCCGGGAATTCTCTGCCTGGTTCTACCCGCTGCCCGGAACGCTACGCAGGGCAAAAGCGGTTCTCGTCCTCCGTGCTTGCTTTTTCTCAGAAAGAGCCGTGGTGTGCGTTTTCGCCGGAAAATGCGTTTTCGGCCGAAAACGTGTACGTTTGCACTTCCCCGCCACAGGGAAGCTGCTAGCCGGGAATTCTCTGCCTGGTTCTAGCCGCTGCCCGGAACGCTACGCAGGGCAAAAGCGGTTCTCGTCCTCCGTGCTTGCTTTTTCTCAGAAAGAGCCGTGGTGTGCGTTTTCGCCGGAAAACGCGTTTTCGGCCGAAAACGTGTACGTTTGCACTTCCCCGCCACAGGGAAGCTGCTAGCCGGGAATTCTCTGCCTGGTTCTACCCGCTGCCCGGAACGCTACGCAGGGCAAAAGCGGTTCTCGTCCTCCGTGCTTGCTTTTTCTCAGAAAGAGCCGTGGTGTGCGTTTTCGCCGGAAAACGCGTTTTCGGCCGAAAACGTGTACGTTTGCACTTCCCCGCCACAGGGAAGCTGCTAGCCGGGAATTCTCTGCCTGGTTCTACCCGCTGCCCGGAACGCTACGCAGGGCAAAAGCGGTTCTCGTCCTCCGTGCTTGCTTTTTCTCAGAAAGAGCCGTGGTGTGCGTTTTCGCCGGAAAACGCGTTTTCGGCCGAAAACGTGTACGTTTGCACTTCCCCGCCACAGGGAAGCTGCTAGCCGGGAATTCTCTGCCTGGTTCTACCCGCTGCCCGGAACGCTACGCAGGGCAAAAGCGGTTCTCGTCCTCCGTGCTTGCTTTTTCTCAGAAAGAGTCGTGGTGTGCGTTTTCGCCGGAAAAAGCGTTTTCAGCCGAAAACGTGTACGTTTGCACTTCCCCGCCACAGGGAAGCTGTTAGCCGGGAATTCTCTGCCTGGTTCTACCCGCTGCCCGGAACGCTACGCAGGGCAAAAGCGGTTCTCGTCCTCCGTGCTTGCTTTTTCTCAGAAAGAGCCGTGGTGTGCGATTTCGCCTGAAAACGCGTTTTCGGCCGAAAACGTGTACGTTTGCACTTCCCCTCCACAGGGAAGCTGCTAGCCGGGAATTCTCTGCCTGGTTCTACCCGCTGCCCGGGACGCTACGCAGGGCAAAAGCGGTTCTCGTCCTCCGTGCTTGCTTTTTCTCAGAAAGAGCCGTGGTGTGCGATTTCGCCGGAAAACAAGTTTTCGGCCGAAAACGTGTACGTTTGCACTTCCCCACCACAGGGAAGCTGCTAGCCGGGAATTCTCTGCCTGGTTCTAGCCGCTGCCCGGAACGCTACGCAGGGCAAAAGCGGTTCTCGTCCTCCGTGCTTGCTTTTTCTCAGAAAGAGCCGTGGTGTGCGATTTCGCCGGAAAACGCGTTTTCGGCCGAAAACGTGTACGTTTGCACTTCCCCGCCATAGGGAAGCTGCTAGCCCGGAATTCTCTGCCTGGTTCTACCCGCTGCCCGGAACGCTACGCAGGGGAAAAGCGGTTCTCGTCCTCCGTGCTTGCTTTTTCTCAGAAAGAGCCGTGGTGTGCGATTTCGCCGGAAAACGCGTTTTCGGCCGAAAACTTGTACGTTTGCACTTCCCCGCCACAGGGAAGCTGCTAGGCGGGAATTCTCTGCCTGGTTCTACCTGCTGCCCGGAACGCTACGCAGGGCAAAAGCGGTTCTCGTCCTCCGTGCTTGCTTTTTCTCAGAAAGAGCCGTGGTGTGCGATTTCGCCGGAAAACGCGTTTTCGGCCGAAAACGTGTACGTTTGCACTTCCCCGCCACAGGGAAGCTGCTAGCCGGGAATTCTCTGCCTGGTTCTACCCGCTGCCCGGAACGCTACGCAGGGCAAAAGCGGTTCTCGTCCTCCGTGCTTGCTTTTTCTCAGAAAGAGCCGTGGTGTGCGTTTTCACCGGAAAACGCGTTTTCGGCCGAAAACGTGTACGTTTGCACTTCCCCGCCACAGGGAAGCTGCTAGCCGGGAATTCTCTGCCTGGTTCTACCCGCTACCCGGAACGCTACGCAGGGCAAAAGCGGTTCTCGTCCTCCGTGCTTGCTTTTTCTCAGAAAGAGCCGTGGTGTGCGATTTCGCCGGAAAACGCGTTTTCGGCCGAAAACGTGTACGTTTGCACTTCCCCGCCACAGGGAAGCTGCTAGCCGGGAATTCTCTGCCTGGTTCTACCCGCTGCCCGGAACGCTACGCAGGGCAAAAGCGGTTCTCGTCCTCCGTGCTTGCTTTTTCTCAGAAAGAGCCGTGGTGTGCGTCTTCGCCGGAAAACGAGTTTTCGGCCGAAAACGTGTACGTTTGCACTTCCCCGCCACAGGGAAGCTGCTAGCCGGGAATTCTCTGCCTGGTTCTACCCGCTGCCCGGAACGCTACGCAGGGCAAAAGCGGTTCTCGTCCTCCGTGCTTGCTTTTTCTCAGAAAGAGCCGTGGTGTGCGATTTCGCCGGAAAACGCGTTTTCGGCCGAAAACGTGTACGTTTGCACTTCCCCGCCACAGGGAAGCTGCTAGCCGGGAATTCTCTGCCTGGTTCTACCCGCTGCCCGGAACGCTACGCAGGGCAAAAGCGGTTCTCGTCCTCCGTGCTTGCTTTTTCTCAGAAAGAGCCGTGGTGTGCGATTTCGCCGGAAAACGCGTTTTCGGCCGAAAACGTGTACGTTTGCACTTCCCCGCCACAGGGAAGCTGCTAGCCGGGAATTCTCTGCCTGGTTCTACCCGCTGCCCGGAACGCTACGCAGGGCAAAAGCGGTTCTCGTCCTCCGTGCTTGCTTTTTCTCAGAAAGAGCCGTGGTGTGCGATTTCGCCGGAAAACGCGTTTTCGGCCGAAAACGTGTACGTTTGCACTTCCCCGCCACAGGGAAGCTGCTAGCCGGGAATTCTCTGCCTGGTGCTACCCGCTGCCCGGAACGCTACGCAGGGCAAAAGCGGTTCTCGTCCTCCGTGCTTGCTTTTTCTCAGAAAGAGCCGTGGTGTGCGATTTCGCCGGAAAACGCGTTTTCGGCCGAAAACGTGTACGTTTGCACTTCCCCGCCACAGGGAAGCTGCTAGCCGGGAATTCTCTGCCTGGTTCTAGCCGCTGCCCGGAACGCTACGCAGGGCAAAAGCGGTTCTCGTCCTCCGTGCTTGCTTTTTCTCAGAAAGAGCCGTGTGTGCGTTTTCGCCGGAAAACGCGTTTTCGGCCGAAAACGTGTACGTTTGCACTTCCCCGCCACAGGGAAGCTGCTAGCCGGGAATTCTCTGCCTGGTTCTAGCCGCTGCCCGGAACGCTACGCAGGGCAAAAGCGGTTCTCGTCCTCCGTGCTTGCTTTATCTCAGAAAGAGCCGTGGTGTGCGTTTTCGCCGGAAAACGCGTTTTCGGCCGAAAACGTGTACGTTTGCACTTCCCCGCCACAGGGAAGCTGCTAGCCGGGAATTCTCTGCCTGGTTCTACCCGCTACCCGGAACGCTACGCAGGGCAAAAGCGGTTCTCGTCCTCCGTGCTTGCTTTTTCTCAGAAAGAGCCGTGGTGTGCGTTTTCGCCGGAAAACGCGTTTTCGGCCGAAAACGTGTACGTTTGCACTTCCCCGCCCCAGGGAAGCTGCTAGCCGGGAATTCTCTGCCTGGTTCTACCCGCTGCCCGGAACGCTACGCAGGGCAAAAGCGGTTCTCGTCCTCCGTGCTTGCTTTTTCTCAGAAAGAGCCGTGGTGTGCGTTTTCGCCGGAAAATGCGTTTTCGGCCGAAAACGTGTACGTTTGCACTTCCCCGCCACAGGGAAGCTGCTAGCCGGGAATTCTCTGCCTGGTTCTAGCCGCTGCCCGGAACGCTACGCAGGGCAAAAGCGGTTCTCGTCCTCCGTGCTTGCTTTTTCTCAGAAAGAGCCGTGGTGTGCGTTTTCGCCGGAAAACGCGTTTTCGGCCGAAAACGTGTACGTTTGCACTTCCCCGCCACAGGGAAGCTGCTAGCCGGGAATTCTCTGCCTGGTTCTACCCGCTGCCCGGAACGCTACGCAGGGCAAAAGCGGTTCTCGTCCTCCGTGCTTGCTTTTTCTCAGAAAGAGCCGTGGTGTGCGTTTTCGCCGGAAAACGCGTTTTCGGCCGAAAACGTGTACGTTTGCACTTCCCCGCCACAGGGAAGCTGCTAGCCGGGAATTCTCTGCCTGGTTCTACCCGCTGCCCGGAACGCTACGCAGGGCAAAAGCGGTTCTCGTCCTCCGTGCTTGCTTTTTCTCAGAAAGAGTCGTGGTGTGCGTTTTCGCCGGAAAACGCGTTTTCAGCCGAAAACGTGTACGTTTGCACTTCCCCGCCACAGGGAAGCTGCTAGCCGGGAATTCTCTGCCTGGTTCTACCCGCTGCCCGGAACGCTACGCAGGGCAAAAGCGGTTCTCGTCCTCCGTGCTTGCTTTTTCTCAGAAAGAGCCGTGGTGTGCGTTTTCGCCGGAAAACGCGTTTTCGGCCGAAAACGTGTACGTTTGCACTTCCCCGCCACAGGGAAGCTGCTAGCCGGGAATTCTCTGCCTGGTTCTACCCGCTGCCCGGAACGCTACGCAGGGCAAAAGCGGTTCTCGTCCTCCGTGCTTGCTTTTTCTCAGAAAGAGCCGTGGTGTGCGTTTTCGCCGGAAAACGCGTTTTCGGCCGAAAACGTGTACGTTTGCACTTCCCCGCCACAGGGAAGCTGCTAGCCGGGAATTCTCTGCCTGGTTCTACCCGCTGCCTGGAACGCTACGCAGGGCAAAAGCGGTTCTCGTCCTCCGTGCTTGCTTTTTCTCAGAAAGAGACGTGGTGTGCGATTTCGCCGGAAAACGCGTTTTCGGCCGAAAACGTGTACGTTTGCACTTCCCCGCCACAGGGAAGCTGCTAGCCGGGAATTCTCTGCCTGGTTCTACCCGCTGCCCGGAACGCTACGCAGGGCAAAAGCGGTTCTCGTCCTCCGTGCTTGCTTTTTCTCAGAAAGAGCCGTGGTGTGCGATTTCGCCGGAAAACGCGTTTTCGGCCGAAAACGTGTACGTTTGCACTTCCCCGCCACAGGGAAGCTGTTAGCCGGGAATTCTCTGCCTGGTTCTACCCGCTGCCCGGAACGCTACGCAGGGCAAAAGCGGTTCTCGTCCTCCGTGCTTGCTTTTTCTCAGAAAGAGCCGTGGTGTGCGATTTCGCCGGAAAACGCGTTTTCGGCCGAAAACGTGTACGTTTGCACTTCCCCGCCACAGGGAAGCTGCTAGCCGGGAATTCTCTGCCTGGTTCTACCCGCTGCCCGGAACGCTACGCAGGGCAAAAGCGGTTCTCGTCCTCCGTGCTTGCTTTTTCTCAGAAAGAGCCGTGGTGTGCGATTTCGCCGGAAAACGCGTTTTCGGCCGAAAACGTGTACGTTTGCACTTCCCCGCCACAGGGAAGCTGCTAGCCGGGAATTCTCTGCCTGGTTCTACCCGCTGCCCGGAACGCTACGCAGGGCAAAAGCGGTTCTCGTCCTCCGTGCTTGCTTTTTCTCAGAAAGAGCCGTGGTGTGCGTTTTCGCCGGAAAACGCGTTTTCGGCCGAAAACGTGTACGTTTGCACTTCCCCGCCACAGGGAAGCTGCTAGCCGGGAATTCTCTGCCTGGTTCTACCCGCTGCCCGGAACGCTACGCAGGGCAAAAGCGGTTCTCGTCCTCCGTGCTTGCTTTTTCTCAGAAAGAGCCGTGGTGTGCGTTTTCGCCGGAAAACGCGTTTTCGGCCGAAAACGTGTACGTTTGCACTTCCCCGCCACAGGGAAGCTGCTAGCCGGGAATTCTCTGCCTGGTTCTACCCGCTGCCCGGAACGCTACGCAGGGCAAAAGCGGTTCTCGTCCTCCGTGCTTGCTTTTTCTCAGAAAGAGTCGTGGTGTGCGTTTTCGCCGGAAAACGCGTTTTCAGCCGAAAACGTGTACGTTTGCACTTCCCCGCCACAGGGAAGCTGCTAGCCGGGAATTCTCTGCCTGGTTCTACCCGCTGCCCGGAACGCTACGCAGGGCAAAAGCGGTTCTCGTCCTCCGTGCTTGCTTTTTCTCAGAAAGAGCCGTGGTGTGCGTTTTCGCCGGAAAACGCGTTTTCGGCCGAAAACGTGTACGTTTGCACTTCCCCGCCACAGGGAAGCTGCTAGCCGGGAATTCTCTGCCTGGTTCTACCCGCTGCCCGGAACGCTACGCAGGGCAAAAGCGGTTCTCGTCCTCCGTGCTTGCTTTTTCTCAGAAAGAGTCGTGGTGTGTGTTTTCGATGGAAAACGCGTTTTCAGCCGAAAACGTGTACGTTTGCACTTCCCCGCCACAGGGAAGCTGCTAGCCGGGAATTCTCTGCCTGGTTCTACCCGCTGCCCGGAACGCTACGCAGGGCAAAAGCGGTTCTCGTCCTCCGTGCTTGCTTTTTCTCAGAAAGAGCCGTGGTGTGCGTTTTCGCCGGAAAACGCGTTTTCGGCCGAAAACGTGTACGTTTGCACTTCCCCGCCACAGGGAAGCTGCTAGCCGGGAATTCTCTGCCTGGTTCTACCCGCTGCCCGGAACGCTACGCAGGGCAAAAGCGGTTCTCGTCCTCCGTGCTTGCTTTTTCTCAGAAAGAGCCGTGGTGTGCGTTTTCGCCGGAAAACGCGTTTTCAGCCGAAAACGTGTACGTTTGCACTTCCCCGCCACAGGGAAGCTGCTAGCCGGGAATTCTCTGCCTGGTTCTACCCGCTGCCCGGAACGCTACGCAGGGCAAAAGCGGTTCTCGTCCTCCGTGCTTGCTTTTTCTCAGAAAGAGCCGTGGTGTGCGTTTTCGCCGGAAAACGCGTTTTCGGCCGAAAACGTGTACGTTTGCACTTCCCCGCCACAGGGAAGCTGCTAGCCGGGAATTCTCTGCCTGGTTCTACCCGCTGCCCGGAACGCTACGCAGGGCAAAAGCGGTTCTCGTCCTCCGTGCTTGCTTTTTCTCAGAAAGAGTCGTGGTGTGCGTTTTCGCCGGAAAACGCGTTTTCAGCCGAAAACGTGTACGTTTGCACTTCCCCGCCACAGGGAAGCTGCTAGCCGGGAATTCTCTGCCTGGTTCTACCCGCTGCCCGGAACGCTACGCAGGGCAAAAGCGGTTCTCGTCCTCCGTGCTTGCTTTTTCTCAGAAAGAGCCGTGGTGTGCGTTTTCGCCGGAAAACGCGTTTTCGGCCGAAAACGTGTACGTTTGCACTTCCCCGCCACAGGGAAGCTGCTAGCCGGGAATTCTCTGCCTGGTTCTACCCGCTGCCCGGAACGCTACGCAGGGCAAAAGCGGTTCTCGTCCTCCGTGCTTGCTTTTTCTCAGAAAGAGCCGTGGTGTGCGTTTTCGCCGGAAAACGCGTTTTCGGCCGAAAACGTGTACGTTTGCACTTCCCCGCCACAGGGAAGCTGCTAGCCGGGAATTCTCTGCCTGGTTCTACCCGCTGCCCGGAACGCTACGCAGGGCAAAAGCGGTTCTCATCCTCCGTGCTTGCTTTTTCTCAGAAAGAGACGTGGTGTGCGATTTCGCCAGAAAACGCTTTTTCGGCCGAAAACGTGTACGTTTGCACTTCCCCGCCACAGGGAAGCTGCTAGCCGGGAATTCTCTGCCTGGTTCTACCCGCTGCCCGGAACGCTACGCAGGGCAAAAGCGGTTCTCGTCCTCCGTGCTTGCTTTTTCTCAGAAAGAGCCGTGGTGTGCGATTTCGCCGGAAAACGCGTTTTCGCCCGAAAACGTGTACGTTTGCACTTCCCCGCCACAGGGAAGCTGCTAGCCGGGAATTCTCTGCCTGGTTCTACCCGCTGCCCGGAACGCTACGCAGGGCAAAAGCGGTTCTCGTCCTCCGTGCTTGCTTTTTCTCAGAAAGAGCCGTGGTGTGCGATTTCGCCGGAAAACGCGTTTTCGGCCGAAAACGTGTACGTTTGCACTTCCCCGCCACAGGGAAGCTGCTAGCCGGGAATTCTCTGCCTGGTTCTACCCGCTGCCCGGAACGCTACGCAGGGCAAAAGCGGTTCTCGTCCTCCGTGCTTGCTTTTTCTCAGAAAGAACCGTGGTGTGCGTTTTCGCCGGAAAACGCGTTTTCGGCCGAAAACGTGTACGTTTGCACTTCCCCGCCACAGGGAAGCTGCTAGCC
The DNA here is from genome assembly GCF_965140245.1 of Athene noctua. Classification (NCBI taxonomy): domain Eukaryota; kingdom Metazoa; phylum Chordata; class Aves; order Strigiformes; family Strigidae; genus Athene; species Athene noctua. The sequence continues at coordinate 39,945 of NW_027437896.1, read as the reverse complement.
GGGAATTCTCTGCCTGGTTCTACCCGCTGCCCGGAACGCTACGCAGGGCAAAAGCGGTTCTCGTCCTCCGTGCTTGCTTTTTCTCAGAAAGAGCCGTGGTGTGCGTTTTCGCCGGAAAACGCGTTTTCGGCCGAAAACGTGTACGTTTGCACTTCCCCGCCACAGGGAAGCTGCTAGGCGGGAATTCTCTGCCTGGTTCTAGCCGCTGCCCGGAACGCTACGCAGGGCAAAAGCGGTTCTCGTCCTCCGTGCTTGCTTTTTCTCAGAAAGAACCGTGGTGTGCGTTTTCGCCGGAAAACGCGTTTTCGGCCGAAAACGTGTACGTTTGCACTTCCCCGCCACAGGGAAGCTGCTAGCCGGGAATTCTCTGCCTGGTTCTACCCGCTGCCCGGAACGCTACGCAGGGCAAAAGCGGTTCTCGTCCTCCGTGCTTGCTTTTTCTCAGAAAGAGCCGTGGTGTGCGATTTCGCCGGAAAACGCGTTTTCGGCCGAAAACGTGTACGTTTGCACTTCCCCGCCACAGGGAAGCTGCTAGCCGGGAATTCTCTGCCTGGTTCTACCCGCTGCCCGGAACGCTACGCAGGGCAAAAGCGGTTCTCGTCCTCCGTGCTTGCTTTTTCTCAGAAAGAGCCGTGGTGTGCGTTTTCGCCGGAAAACGCGTTTTCGGCCGAAAACGTGTACGTTTGCAATTCCCCGCCACAGGGAAGCTGCTAGCCGGGAATTCTCTGCCTGGTTCTACCCGCTGCCCGGAACGCTACGCAGGGCAAAAGCGGTTCTCGTCCTCCGTGCTTGCTTTTTCTCAGAAAGAGCCGTGGTGTGCGATTTCGCCGGAAAACGCGTTTTCGGCCGAAAACGTGTACGTTTGCACTTCCCCGCCACAGGGAAGCTGCTAGCCGGGAATTCTCTGCCTGGTTCTACCCGCTGCCCGGGACGCTACGCAGGGCAAAAGCGGTTCTCGTCCTCCGTGCTTGCTTTTTCTCAGAAAGAGCCGTGGTGTGCGATTTCGCCGGAAAACGCGTTTTCGGCCGAAAACGTGTACGTTTGCACTTCCCCGCCACAGGGAAGCTGCTAGCCGGGAATTCTCTGCCTGGTTCTACCCGCTGCCCGGAACGCTACGCAGGGCAAAAGCGGTTCTCGTCCTCCGTGCTTGCTTTTTCTCAGAAAGAGCCGTGGTGTGCGATTTCGCCGGAAAACGCGTTTTCGGCCGAAAACGTGTACGTTTGCACTTCCCCGCCACAGGGAAGCTGCTAGCCGGGAATTCTCTGCCTGGTTCTACCCGCTGCCCGGAACGCTACGCAGGGCAAAAGCGGTTCTCGTCCTCCGTGCTTGCTTTTTCTCAGAAAGAGCCGTGGTGTGCGTTTTCGCCGGAAAACGCGTTTTCGGCCGAAAACGTGTACGTTTGCACTTCCCCGCCACAGGGAAGCTGCTAGCCGGGAATTCTCTGCCTGGTTCTACCCGCTGCCCGGAACGCTACGCAGGGCAAAAGCGGTTCTCGTCCTCCGTGCTTGCTTTTTCTCAGAAAGAGCCGTGGTGTGCGATTTCGCCGGAAAACGCGTTTTCGGCCGAAAACGTGTACGTTTGCACTTCCCCGCCACAGGGAAGCTGTTAGCCGGGAATTCTCTGCCTGGTTCTACCCGCTGCCCGGAACGCTACGCAGGGCAAAAGCGGTTCTCGTCCTCCGTGCTTGCTTTTTCTCAGAAAGAGCCGTGGTGTGCGATTTCGCCGGAAAACGCGTTTTCGGCCGAAAACGTGTACGTTTGCACTTCCCCGCCACAGGGAAGCTGCTAGCCGGGAATTCTCTGCCTGGTTCTACCCGCTGCCCGGAACGCTACGCAGGGCAAAAGCGGTTCTCGTCCTCCGTGCTTGCTTTTTCTCAGAAAGAGCCGTGGTGTGCGTTTTCGCCGGAAAACGCGTTTTCGGCCGAAAACGTGTACGTTTGCACTTCCCCGCCACAGGGAAGCTGCTAGCCGGGAATTCTCTGCCTGGTTCTACCCGCTGCCCGGAACGCTACGCAGGGCAAAAGCGGTTCTCGTCCTCCGTGCTTGCTTTTTCTCAGAAAGAGCCGTGGTGGGTGATTTCGCCGGAAAACGCGTTTTCGGCCGAAAACGTGTACGTTTGCACTTCCCCGCCACAGGGAAGCTGCTAGCCGGGAATTCTCTGCCTGGTTCTACCCGCTGCCCGGAACGCTACGCAGGGCAAAAGCGGTTCTCGTCCTCCGTGCTTGCTTTTTCTCAGAAAGAGCCGTGGTGTGCGTTTTCGCCGGAAAACGCGTTTTCGGCCGAAAACGTGTACGTTTGCACTTCCCCGCCACAGGGAAGCTGCTAGCCGGGAATTCTCTGCCTGGTTCTACCCGCTGCCCGGAACGCTACGCAGGGCAAAAGCGGTTCTCGTCCTCCGTGCTTGCTTTTTCTCAGAAAGAGCCGTGGTGTGCGATTTCGCCGGAAAACGCGTTTTCGGCCGAAAACGTGTACGTTTGCACTTCCCCGCCACAGGGAAGCTGCTAGCCGGGAATTCTCTGCCTGGTTCTACCCGCTGCCCGGAACGCTACGCAGGGCAAAAGCGGTTCTCGTCCTCCGTGCTTGCTTTTTCTCAGAAAGAGCCGTGGTGTGCGATTTCGCCGGAAAACGCGTTTTCGGCCGAAAACGTGTACGTTTGCACTTCCCCGCCACAGGGAAGCTGCTAGCCGGGAATTCTCTGCCTGGTTCTACCCGCTGCCCGGAACGCTACGCAGGGCAAAAGCGGTTCTCGTCCTCCGTGCTTGCTTTTTCTCAGAAAGAGCCGTGGTGTGCGATTTCGCCGGAAAACGCGTTTTCGGCCGAAAACGTGTACGTTTGCACTTCCCCGCCACAGGGAAGCTGCTAGCCGGGAATTCTCTGCCTGGTTCTACCCGCTGCTCGGAACGCTACGCAGGGCAAAAGCGGTTCTCGTCCTCCGTGCTTGCTTTTTCTCAGAAAGAGCCGTGGTGTGCGTTTTCGCCGGAAAACGCGTTTTCGGCCGAAAACGTGTACGTTTGCACTTCCCCGCCACAGGGAAGCTGCTAGCCGGGAATTCTCTGCCTGGTTCTACCCGCTGCCCGGAACGCTACGCAGGGCAAAAGCGGTTCTCGTCCTCCGTGCTTGCTTTTTCTCAGAAAGAGCCGTGGTGTGCGTTTTCGCCGGAAAACGCGTTTTCGGCCGAAAACGTGTACGTTTGCACTTCCCCGCCAGAGGGAAGCTGCTAGCCGGGAATTCTCTGCCTGGTTCTACCCGCTGCCCGGAACGCTACGCAGGGCAAAAGCGGTTCTCGTCCTCCGTGCTTGCTTTTTCTCAGAAAGAGCCGTGGTGTGCGTTTTCGCCGGAAAACGCGTTTTGGGCCGAAAACGTGTACGTTTGCACTTCCCCGCCACAGGGAAGCTGCTAGCCGGGAATTCTCTGCCTGGTTCTACCCGCTGCCCGGAACGCTACGCAGGGCAAAAGCGGTTCTCGTCCTCCGTGCTTGCTTTTTCTCAGAAAGAGCCGTGGTGTGCGATTTCGCCGGAAAACGCGTTTTCGGCCGAAAACGTGTACGTTTGCACTTCCCCGCCACAGGGAAGCTGCTAGCCGGGAATTCTCTGCCTGGTTCTACCCGCTGCCCGGAACGCTACGCAGGGCAAAAGCGGTTCTCGTCCTCCGTGCTTGCTTTTTCTCAGAAAGAGCCGTGGTGTGCGTTTTCGCCGGAAAACGCGTTTTCGGCCGAAAACGTGTACGTTTGCACTTCCCCGCCACAGGGAAGCTGCTAGCCGGGAATTCTCTGCCTGGTTCTACCCGCTGCCCGGAACGCTACGCAGGGCAAAAGCGGTTCTCGTCCTCCGTGCTTGCTTTTTCTCAGAAAGAGCCGTGGTGTGCGATTTCGCCGGAAAACGCGTTTTCGGCCGAAAACGTGTACGTTTGCACTTCACCGCCACAGGGAAGCTGCTAGCCGGGAATTCTCTGCCTGGTTCTACCCGCTGCCCGGAACGCTACGCAGGGCAAAAGCGGTTCTCGTCCTCCGTGCTTGCTTTTTCTCAGAAAGAGCCGTGGTGTGCGTTTTCGCCGGAAAACGCGTTTTCGGCCGAAAACGTGTACGTTTGCACTTCCCCGCCACAGGGAAGCTGCTAGCCGGGAATTCTCTGCCTGGTTCTACCCGCTGCCCGGAACGCTACGCAGGGCAAAAGCGGTTCTCGTCCTCCGTGCTTGCTTTTTCTCAGAAAGAGCCGTGGTGTGCGTTTTCGCCGGAAAACGCGTTTTCGGCCGAAAACGTGTACGTTTGCACTTCCCCGCCACAGGGAAGCTGCTAGCCGGGAATTCTCTGCCTGGTTCTACCCGCTGCCCGGAACGCTACGCAGGGCAAAAGCGGTTCTCGTCCTCCGTGCTTGCTTTTTCTCAGAAAGAGCCGTGGTGTGCGTTTTCGCCGGAAAACGCGTTTTGGGCCGAAAACGTGTACGTTTGCACTTCCCCGCCACAGGGAAGCTGCTAGCCGGGAATTCTCTGCCTGGTTCTACCCGCTGCCCGGAACGCTACGCAGGGCAAAAGCGGTTCTCGTCCTCCGTGCTTGCTTTTTCTCAGAAAGAGCCGTGGTGTGCGATTTCGCCGGAAAACGCGTTTTCGGCCGAAAACGTGTACGTTTGCACTTCCCCGCCACAGGGAAGCTGCTAGCCGGGAATTCTCTGCCTGGTTCTACCCGCTGCCCGGAACGCTACGCAGGGCAAAAGCGGTTCTCGTCCTCCGTGCTTGCTTTTTCTCAGAAAGAGCCGTGGTGTGCGATTTCGCCGGAAAACGCGTTTTCGGCCGAAAACGTGTACGTTTGCACTTCCCCGCCACAGGGAAGCTGCTAGCCGGGAATTCTCTGCCTGGTTCTACCCGCTGCCCGGAACGCTACGCAGGGCAAAAGCGGTTCTCGTCCTCCGTGCTTGCTTTTTCTCAGAAAGAGCCGTGGTGTGCGTTTTCGCCGGAAAACGCGTTTTCGGCCGAAAACGTGTACGTTTGCACTTCCCCGCCACAGGGAAGCTGCTAGCCGGGAATTCTCTGCCTGGTTCTACCCGCTGCCCGGAACGCTACGCAGGGCAAAAGCGGTTCTCGTCCTCCGTGCTTGCTTTTTCTCAGAAAGAGCCGTGGTGTGCGATTTCGCCGGAAAACGCGTTTTCGGCCGAAAACGTGTACGTTTGCACTTCCCCGCCACAGGGAAGCTGCTAGCCGGGAATTCTCTGCCTGGTTCTACCCGCTGCCCGGAACGTTACGCAGGGCAAAAGCGGTTCTCGTCCTCCGTGCTTGCTTTTTCTCAGAAAGAGCCGTGGTGTGCGTTTTCGCCGGAAAACGCGTTTTCGGCCGAAAACGTGTACGTTTGCACTTCCCCGCCACAGGGAAGCTGCTAGCCGGGAATTCTCTGCCTGGTTCTACCCGCTGCCCGGAACGCTACGCAGGGCAAAAGCGGTTCTCGTCCTCCGTGCTTGCTTTTTCTCAGAAAGAGCCGTGGTGTGCGTTTTCGCCGGAAAACGCGTTTTCGGCCGAAAACGTGTACGTTTGCACTTCCCCGCCACAGGGAAGCTGCTAGCCGGGAATTCTCTGCCTGGTTCTACCCGCTGCCCGGAACGCTACGCAGGGCAAAAGCGGTTCTCGTCCTCCGTGCTTGCTTTTTCTCAGAAAGAGCCGTGGTGTGCGTTTTCGCCGGAAAACGCGTTTTCGGCCGAAAACGTGTACGTTTGCACTTCCCCGCCACAGGGAAGCTGCTAGCCGGGAATTCTCTGCCTGGTTCTACCCGCTGCCCGGAACGCTACGCAGGGCAAAAGCGGTTCTCTTCCTCCGTGCTTGCTTTTTCTCAGAAAGAGCCGTGGTGTGCGTTTTCGCCAGAAAACGCGTTTTCGGCCGAAAACGTGTACGTTTGCACTTCCCCGCCACAGGGAAGCTGCTAGCCGGGAATTCTCTGCCTGGTTCTACCCGCTGCCCGGAACGCTACGCAGGGCAAAAGCGGTTCTCGTCCTCCGTGCTTGCTTTTTCTCAGAAAGAGCCGTGGTGTGCGTTTTCGCCGGAAAACGCGTTTTCGGCCGAAAACGTGTACGTTTGCACTTCCCCGCCACAGGGAAGCTGCTAGCCGGGAATTCTCTGCCTGGTTCTACCCGCTGCCCGGAACGCTACGCAGGGCAAAAGCGGTTCTCGTCCTCCGTGCTTGCTTTTTCTCAGAAAGAGCCGTGGTGTGCGTTTTCGCCGGAAAACGCGTTTTCGGCCGAAAACGTGTACGTTTGCACTTCCCCGCCACAGGGAAGCTGCTAGCCGGGAATTCTCTGCCTGGTTCTACCCGCTGCCCGGAACGCTACGCAGGGCAAAAGCGGTTCTCGTCCTCCGTGCTTGCTTTATCTCAGAAAGAGCCGTGGTGTGCGTTTTCGCCGGAAAACGCGTTTTCGGCCGAAAACGTGTACGTTTGCACTTCCCCGCCACAGGGAAGCTGCTAGCCGGGAATTCTCTGCCTGGTTCTACCCGCTGCCCGGAACGCTACGCAGGGCAAAAGCGGTTCTCGTCCTCCGTGCTTGCTTTTTCTCAGAAAGAGCCGTGGTGTGCGTTTTCGCCGGAAAACGCGTTTTCGGCCGAAAACGTGTACGTTTGCACTTCCCCGCCACAGGGAAGCTGCTAGCCGGGAATTCTCTGCCTGGTTCTACCCGCTGCCCGGAACGCTACGCAGGGCAAAAGCGGTTCTCGTCCTCCGTGCTCGCTTTTTCTCAGAAAGAGCCGTGGTGTGCGTTTTCGCCGGAAAATGCGTTTTCGGCCGAAAACGTGTACGTTTGCACTTCCCCGCCACAGGGAAGCTGCTAGCCGGGAATTCTCTGCCTGGTTCTACCCGCTGCCCGGAACGCTACGCAGGGCAAAAGCGGTTCTCGTCCTCCGTGCTTGCTTTTTCTCAGAAAGAGCCGTGGTGTGCGATTTCGCCGGAAAACGCGTTTTCGGCCGAAAACGTGTACGTTTGCACTTCCCCGCCACAGGGAAGCTGCTAGCCGGGAATTCTCTGCCTGGTTCTACCCGCTGCCCGGAACGCTACGCAGGGCAAAAGCGGTTCTCGTCCTCCGTGCTTGCTTTTTCTCAGAAAGAGCCGTGGTGTGCGTTTTCGCCGGAAAACGCGTTTTCGGCCGAAAACGTGTACGTTTGCACTTCCCCGCCACAGGGAAGCTGCTAGCCGGGAATTCTCTGCCTGGTTCTACCTGCTGCCCGGAACGCTACGCAGGGCAAAAGCGGTTCTCGTCCTCCGTGCTTGCTTTTTCTCAGAAAGAGCCGTGGTGTGCGTTTTCGCCGGAAAACGCGTTTTCGGCCGAAAACGTGTACGTTTGCACTTCCCCGCCACAGGGAAGCTGCTAGCCGGGAATTCTCTGCCTGGTTCTACCCGCTGCCCGGAACGCTACGCAGGGCAAAAGCGGTTCTCGTCCTCCGTGCTCGCTTTTTCTCAGAAAGAGCCGTGGTGTGCGTTTTCGCCGGAAAATGCGTTTTCGGCCGAAAACGTGTACGTTTGCACTTCCCCGCCACAGGGAAGCTGCTAGCCGGGAATTCTCTGCCTGGTTCTACCCGCTGCCCGGAACGCTACGCAGGGCAAAAGCGGTTCTCGTCCTCCGTGCTTGCTTTTTCTCAGAAAGAGCCGTGGTGTGCGATTTCGCCGGAAAACGCGTTTTCGGCCGAAAACGTGTACGTTTGCACTTCCCCGCCACAGGGAAGCTGCTAGCCGGGAATTCTCTGCCTGGTTCTACCCGCTGCCATGAACGCTACGCAGGGCAAAAGCGGTTCTCGTCCTCCGTGCTTGCTTTTTCTCAGAAAGAGCCGTGGTGTGCGTTTTCTCCGGAAAACGCGTTTTCGGCCGAAAACGTGTACGTTTGCACTTCCCCGCCACAGGGAAGCTGCTAGCCGGGAATTCTCTGCCTGGTTCTACCCGCTGCCCGGAACGCTACGCAGGGCAAAAGCGGTTCTCGTCCTCCGTGCTTGCTTTTTCTCAGAAAGAGTCGTGGTGTGCGTTTTCGCCGGAAAACGCGTTTTCAGCCGAAAACGTGTACGTTTGCACTTCCCCGCCACAGGGAAGCTGCTAGCCGGGAATTCTCTGCCTGGTTCTACCCGCTGCCCGGAACGCTACGCAGGGCAAAAGCGGTTCTCGTCCTCCGTGCTTGCTTTTTCTCAGAAAGAGCCGTGGTGTGCGTTTTCGCCGGAAAACGCGTTTTCGGCCGAAAACGTGTACGTTTGCACTTCCCCGCCACAGGGAAGCTGCTAGCCGGGAATTCTCTGCCTGGTTCTACCCGCTGCCCGGAACGCTACGCAGGGCAAAAGCGGTTCTCGTCCTCCGTGCTTGCTTTTTCTCAGAAAGAGCCGTGGTGTGCGTTTTCGCCGGAAAACGCGTTTTCGGCCGAAAACGTGTACGTTTGCACTTCCCCGCCACAGGGAAGCTGCTAGCCGGGAATTCTCTGCCTGGTTCTACCCACTGCCCGGAACGCTACGCAGGGCAAAAGCGGTTCTCGTCCTCCGTGCTTGCTTTTTCTCAGAAAGAGACGTGGTGTGCGATTTCGCCAGAAAACGCTTTTTCGGCCGAAAACGTGTACGTTTGCACTTCCCCGCCACAGGGAAGCTGCTAGCCGGGAATTCTCTGCCTGGTTCTACCCGCTGCCCGGAACGCTACGCAGGGCAAAAGCGGTTCTCGTCCTCCGTGCTTGCTTTTTCTCAGAAAGAGCCGTGGTGTGCGATTTCGCCGGAAAACGCGTTTTCGGCCGAAAACGTGTACGTTTGCACTTCCCCGCCACAGGGAAGCTGCTAGCCGGGAATTCTCTGCCTGGTTCTACCCGCTGCCCGGAACGCTACGCAGGGCAAAAGCGGTTCTCGTCCTCCGTGCTTGCTTTTTCTCAGAAAGAGCCGTGGTGTGCGTTTTCGCCGGAAAACGCGTTTTCGGCCGAAAACGTGTACGTTTGCACTTCCCCGCCACAGGGAAGCTGCTAGCCGGGAATTCTCTGCCTGGTTCTACCCGCTGCCCGGAACGCTACGCAGGGCAAAAGCGGTTCTCGTCCTCCGTGCTTGCTTTTTCTCAGAAAGAGCCGTGGTGTGCGTTTTCGCCGGAAAACGCGTTTTCGGCCGAAAACGTGTACGTTTGCACTTCCCCGCCACAGGGAAGCTGCTAGCCGGGAATTCTCTGCCTGGTTCTACCCGCTGCCCGGAACGCTACGCAGGGCAAAAGCGGTTCTCGTCCTCCGTGCTTGCTTTTTCTCAGAAAGAGCCGTGGTGTGCGTTTTCGCCGGAAAACGCGTTTTCGGCCGAAAACGTGTACGTTTGCACTTCCCCGCCACAGGGAAGCTGCTAGCCGGGAATTCTCTGCCTGGTTCTACCCGCTGCCCGGAACGCTACGCAGGGCAAAAGCGGTTCTCGTCCTCCGTGCTTGCTTTTTCTCAGAAAGAGCCGTGGTGTGCGTTTTCGCCGGAAAACGCGTTTTCGGCCGAAAACGTGTACGTTTGCACTTCCCCGCCACAGGGAAGCTGCTAGCCGGGAATTCTCTGCCTGGTTCTACCCGCTGCCCGGAACGCTACGCAGGGCAAAAGCGGTTCTCGTCCTCCGTGCTTGCTTTTTCTCAGAAAGAGCCGTGGTGTGCGTTTTCGCCGGAAAACGCGTTTTCGGCCGAAAACGTGTACGTTTGCACTTCCCCGCCACAGGGAAGCTGCTAGCCGGGAATTCTCTGCCTGGTTCTACCCGCTGCCCGGAACGCTACGCAGGGCAAAAGCGGTTCTCGTCCTCCGTGCTTGCTTTTTCTCAGAAAGAGCCGTGGTGTGCGTTTTCGCCGGAAAACGCGTTTTCGGCCGAAAACGTGTACGTTTGCACTTCCCCGCCACAGGGAAGCTGCTAGCCGGGAATTCTCTGCCTGGTTCTACCCGCTGCCCGGAACGCTACGCAGGGCAAAAGCGGTTCTCGTCCTCCGTGCTTGCTTTTTCTCAGAAAGAGCCGTGGTGTGCGTTTTCGCCGGAAAACGCGTTTTCGGCCGAAAACGTGTACGTTTGCACTTCCCCGCCACAGGGAAGCTGCTAGCCGGGAATTCTCTGCCTGGTTCTACCCGCTGCCCGGAACGCTACGCAGGGCAAAAGCGGTTCTCGTCCTCCGTGCTTGCTTTTTCTCAGAAAGAGCCGTGGTGTGCGTTTTCGCCGGAAAACGCGTTTTCGGCCGAAAACGTGTACGTTTGCACTTCCCCGCCACAGGGAAGCTGCTAGCCGGGAATTCTCTGCCTGGTTCTACCCGCTGCCCGGAACGCTACGCAGGGCAAAAGCGGTTCTCGTCCTCCGTGCTTGCTTTTTCTCAGAAAGAGCCGTGGTGTGCGTTTTCGCCGGAAAACGCGTTTTCGGCCGAAAACGTGTACGTTTGCACTTCCCCGCCACAGGGAAGCTGCTAGCCGGGAATTCTCTGCCTGGTTCTACCCGCTGCCCGGAACGCTACGCAGGGCAAAAGCGGTTCTCGTCCTCCGTGCTTGCTTTTTCTCAGAAAGAGCCGTGGTGTGCGTTTTCGCCGGAAAACGCGTTTTCGGCCGAAAACGTGTACGTTTGCACTTCCCCGCCACAGGGAAGCTGCTAGCCGGGAATTCTCTGCCTGGTTCTACCCGCTGCCCGGAACGCTACGCAGGGCAAAAGCGGTTCTCGTCCTCCGTGCTTGCTTTTTCTCAGAAAGAGCCGTGGTGTGCGTTTTCGCCGGAAAACGCGTTTTCGGCCGAAAACGTGTACGTTTGCACTTCCCCGCCACAGGGAAGCTGCTAGCCGGGAATTCTCTGCCTGGTTCTACCCGCTGCCCGGAACGCTACGCAGGGCAAAAGCGGTTCTCGTCCTCCGTGCTTGCTTTTTCTCAGAAAGAGCCGTGGTGTGCGTTTTCGCCGGAAAACGCGTTTTCGGCCGAAAACGTGTACGTTTGCACTTCCCCGCCACAGGGAAGCTGCTAGCCGGGAATTCTCTGCCTGGTTCTACCCGCTGCCCGGAACGCTACGCAGGGCAAAAGCGGTTCTCGTCCTCCGTGCTTGCTTTTTCTCAGAAAGAGCCGTGGTGTGCGTTTTCGCCGGAAAACGCGTTTTCGGCCGAAAACGTGTACGTTTGCACTTCCCCGCCACAGGGAAGCTGCTAGCCGGGAATTCTCTGCCTGGTTCTACCCGCTGCCCGGAACGCTACGCAGGGCAAAAGCGGTTCTCGTCCTCCGTGCTTGCTTTTTCTCAGAAAGAGCCGTGGTGTGCGTTTTCGCCGGAAAACGCGTTTTCGGCCGAAAACGTGTACGTTTGCACTTCCCCGCCACAGGGAAGCTGCTAGCCGGGAATTCTCTGCCTGGTTCTACCCGCTGCCCGGAACGCTACGCAGGGCAAAAGCGGTTCTCGTCCTCCGTGCTTGCTTTTTCTCAGAAAGAGCCGTGGTGTGCGTTTTCGCCGGAAAACGCGTTTTCGGCCGAAAACGTGTACGTTTGCACTTCCCCGCCACAGGGAAGCTGCTAGCCGGGAATTCTCTGCCTGGTTCTACCCGCTGCCCGGAACGCTACGCAGGGCAAAAGCGGTTCTCGTCCTCCGTGCTTGCTTTTTCTCAGAAAGAGCCGTGGTGTGCGTTTTCGCCGGAAAACGCGTTTTCGGCCGAAAACGTGTACGTTTGCACTTCCCCGCCACAGGGAAGCTGCTAGCCGGGAATTCTCTGCCTGGTTCTACCCGCTGCCCGGAACGCTACGCAGGGCAAAAGCGGTTCTCGTCCTCCGTGCTTGCTTTTTCTCAGAAAGAGCCGTGGTGTGCGTTTTCGCCGGAAAACGCGTTTTCGGCCGAAAACGTGTACGTTTGCACTTCCCCGCCACAGGGAAGCTGCTAGCCGGGAATTCTCTGCCTGGTTCTACCCGCTGCCCGGAACGCTACGCAGGGCAAAAGCGGTTCTCGTCCTCCGTGCTTGCTTTTTCTCAGAAAGAGCCGTGGTGTGCGTTTTCGCCGGAAAACGCGTTTTCGGCCGAAAACGTGTACGTTTGCACTTCCCCGCCACAGGGAAGCTGCTAGCCGGGAATTCTCTGCCTGGTTCTACCCGCTGCCCGGAACGCTACGCAGGGCAAAAGCGGTTCTCGTCCTCCGTGCTTGCTTTTTCTCAGAAAGAGCCGTGGTGTGCGTTTTCGCCGGAAAACGCGTTTTCGGCCGAAAACGTGTACGTTTGCACTTCCCCGCCACAGGGAAGCTGCTAGCCGGGAATTCTCTGCCTGGTTCTACCCGCTGCCCGGAACGCTACGCAGGGCAAAAGCGGTTCTCGTCCTCCGTGCTTGCTTTTTCTCAGAAAGAGCCGTGGTGTGCGTTTTCGCCGGAAAACGCGTTTTCGGCCGAAAACGTGTACGTTTGCACTTCCCCGCCACAGGGAAGCTGCTAGCCGGGAATTCTCTGCCTGGTTCTACCCGCTGCCCGGAACGCTACGCAGGGCAAAAGCGGTTCTCGTCCTCCGTGCTTGCTTTTTCTCAGAAAGAGCCGTGGTGTGCGTTTTCGCCGGAAAACGCGTTTTCGGCCGAAAACGTGTACGTTTGCACTTCCCCGCCACAGGGAAGCTGCTAGCCGGGAATTCTCTGCCTGGTTCTACCCGCTGCCCGGAACGCTACGCAGGGCAAAAGCGGTTCTCGTCCTCCGTGCTTGCTTTTTCTCAGAAAGAGCCGTGGTGTGCGTTTTCGCCGGAAAACGCGTTTTCGGCCGAAAACGTGTACGTTTGCACTTCCCCGCCACAGGGAAGCTGCTAGCCGGGAATTCTCTGCCTGGTTCTACCCGCTGCCCGGAACGCTACGCAGGGCAAAAGCGGTTCTCGTCCTCCGTGCTTGCTTTTTCTCAGAAAGAGCCGTGGTGTGCGTTTTCGCCGGAAAACGCGTTTTCGGCCGAAAACGTGTACGTTTGCACTTCCCCGCCACAGGGAAGCTGCTAGCCGGGAATTCTCTGCCTGGTTCTACCGCTGCCCGGAACGCTACGCAGGGCAAAAGCGGTTCTCGTCCTCCGTGCTTGCTTTTTCTCAGAAAGAGCCGTGGTGTGCGTTTTCGCCGGAAAACGCGTTTTCGGCCGAAAACGTGTACGTTTGCACTTCCCCGCCACAGGGAAGCTGCTAGCCGGGAATTCTCTGCCTGGTTCTACCCGCTGCCCGGAACGCTACGCAGGGCAAAAGCGGTTCTCGTCCTCCGTGCTTGCTTTTTCTCAGAAAGAGCCGTGGTGTGCGTTTTCGCCGGAAAACGCGTTTTCGGCCGAAAACGTGTACGTTTGCACTTCCCCGCCACAGGGAAGCTGCTAGCCGGGAATTCTCTGCCTGGTTCTACCCGCTGCCCGGAACGCTACGCAGGGCAAAAGCGGTTCTCGTCCTCCGTGCTTGCTTTTTCTCAGAAAGAGCCGTGGTGTGCGTTTTCGCCGGAAAACGCGTTTTCGGCCGAAAACGTGTACGTTTGCACTTCCCCGCCACAGGGAAGCTGCTAGCCGGGAATTCTCTGCCTGGTTCTACCCGCTGCCCGGAACGCTACGCAGGGCAAAAGCGGTTCTCGTCCTCCGTGCTTGCTTTTTCTCAGAAAGAGCCGTGGTGTGCGTTTTCGCCGGAAAACGCGTTTTCGGCCGAAAACGTGTACGTTTGCACTTCCCCGCCACAGGGAAGCTGCTAGCCGGGAATTCTCTGCCTGGTTCTACCCGCTGCCCGGAACGCTACGCAGGGCAAAAGCGGTTCTCGTCCTCCGTGCTTGCTTTTTCTCAGAAAGAGCCGTGGTGTGCGTTTTCGCCGGAAAACGCGTTTTCGGCCGAAAACGTGTACGTTTGCACTTCCCCGCCACAGGGAAGCTGCTAGCCGGGAATTCTCTGCCTGGTTCTACCCGCTGCCCGGAACGCTACGCAGGGCAAAAGCGGTTCTCGTCCTCCGTGCTTGCTTTTTCTCAGAAAGAGCCGTGGTGTGCGTTTTCGCCGGAAAACGCGTTTTCGGCCGAAAACGTGTACGTTTGCACTTCCCCGCCACAGGGAAGCTGCTAGCCGGGAATTCTCTGCCTGGTTCTACCCGCTGCCCGGAACGCTACGCAGGGCAAAAGCGGTTCTCGTCCTCCGTGCTTGCTTTTTCTCAGAAAGAGCCGTGGTGTGCGTTTTCGCCGGAAAACGCGTTTTCGGCCGAAAACGTGTACGTTTGCACTTCCCCGCCACAGGGAAGCTGCTAGCCGGGAATTCTCTGCCTGGTTCTACCCGCTGCCCGGAACGCTACGCAGGGCAAAAGCGGTTCTCGTCCTCCGTGCTTGCTTTTTCTCAGAAAGAGCCGTGGTGTGCGTTTTCGCCGGAAAACGCGTTTTCGGCCGAAAACGTGTACGTTTGCACTTCCCCGCCACAGGGAAGCTGCTAGCCGGGAATTCTCTGCCTGGTTCTACCCGCTGCCCGGAACGCTACGCAGGGCAAAAGCGGTTCTCGTCCTGCCGTGCTTTTTCTCAGAAAGAGCCGTGGTGTGCGTTTTCGCCGGAAAACGCGTTTTCGGCCGAAAACGTGTACGTTTGCACTTCCCCGCCACAGGGAAGCTGCTAGCCGGGAATTCTCTGCCTGGTTCTACCCGCTGCCCGGAACGCTACGCAGGGCAAAAGCGGTTCTCGTCCTCCGTGCTTGCTTTTTCTCAGAAAGAGCCGTGGTGTGCGTTTTCGCCGGAAAACGCGTTTTCGGCCGAAAACGTGTACGTTTGCACTTCCCCGCCACAGGGAAGCTGCTAGCCGGGAATTCTCTGCCTGGTTCTACCCGCTGCCCGGAACGCTACGCAGGGCAAAAGCGGTTCTCGTCCTCCGTGCTTGCTTTTTCTCAGAAAGAGCCGTGGTGTGCGTTTTCGCCGGAAAACGCGTTTTCGGCCGAAAACGTGTACGTTTGCACTTCCCCGCCACAGGGAAGCTGCTAGCCGGGAATTCTCTGCCTGGTTCTACCCGCTGCCCGGAACGCTACGCAGGGCAAAAGCGGTTCTCGTCCTCCGTGCTTGCTTTTTCTCAGAAAGAGCCGTGGTGTGCGTTTTCGCCGGAAAACGCGTTTTCGGCCGAAAACGTGTACGTTTGCACTTCCCCGCCACAGGGAAGCTGCTAGCCGGGAATTCTCTGCCTGGTTCTACCCGCTGCCCGGAACGCTACGCAGGGCAAAAGCGGTTCTCGTCCTCCGTGCTTGCTTTTTCTCAGAAAGAGCCGTGGTGTGCGTTTTCGCCGGAAAACGCGTTTTCGGCCGAAAACGTGTACGTTTGCACTTCCCCGCCACAGGGAAGCTGCTAGCCGGGAATTCTCTGCCTGGTTCTACCCGCTGCCCGGAACGCTACGCAGGGCAAAAGCGGTTCTCGTCCTCCGTGCTTGCTTTTTCTCAGAAAGAGCCGTGGTGTGCGTTTTCGCCGGAAAACGCGTTTTCGGCCGAAAACGTGTACGTTTGCACTTCCCCGCCACAGGGAAGCTGCTAGCCGGGAATTCTCTGCCTGGTTCTACCCGCTGCCCGGAACGCTACGCAGGGCAAAAGCGGTTCTCGTCCTCCGTGCTTGCTTTTTCTCAGAAAGAGCCGTGGTGTGCGTTTTCGCCGGAAAACGCGTTTTCGGCCGAAAACGTGTACGTTTGCACTTCCCCGCCACAGGGAAGCTGCTAGCCGGGAATTCTCTGCCTGGTTCTACCCGCTGCCCGGAACGCTACGCAGGGCAAAAGCGGTTCTCGTCCTCCGTGCTTGCTTTTTCTCAGAAAGAGCCGTGGTGTGCGTTTTCGCCGGAAAACGCGTTTTCGGCCGAAAACGTGTACGTTTGCACTTCCCCGCCACAGGGAAGCTGCTAGCCGGGAATTCTCTGCCTGGTTCTACCCGCTGCCCGGAACGCTACGCAGGGCAAAAGCGGTTCTCGTCCTCCGTGCTTGCTTTTTCTCAGAAAGAGCCGTGGTGTGCGTTTTCGCCGGAAAACGCGTTTTCGGCCGAAAACGTGTACGTTTGCACTTCCCCGCCACAGGGAAGCTGCTAGCCGGGAATTCTCTGCCTGGTTCTACCCGCTGCCCGGAACGCTACGCAGGGCAAAAGCGGTTCTCGTCCTCCGTGCTTGCTTTTTCTCAGAAAGAGCCGTGGTGTGCGTTTTCGCCGGAAAACGCGTTTTCGGCCGAAAACGTGTACGTTTGCACTTCCCCGCCACAGGGAAGCTGCTAGCCGGGAATTCTCTGCCTGGTTCTACCCGCTGCCCGGAACGCTACGCAGGGCAAAAGCGGTTCTCGTCCTCCGTGCTTGCTTTTTCTCAGAAAGAGCCGTGGTGTGCGTTTTCGCCGGAAAACGCGTTTTCGGCCGAAAACGTGTACGTTTGCACTTCCCCGCCACAGGGAAGCTGCTAGCCGGGAATTCTCTGCCTGGTTCTACCCGCTGCCCGGAACGCTACGCAGGGCAAAAGCGGTTCTCGTCCTCCGTGCTTGCTTTTTCTCAGAAAGAGCCGTGGTGTGCGTTTTCGCCGGAAAACGCGTTTTCGGCCGAAAACGTGTACGTTTGCACTTCCCCGCCACAGGGAAGCTGCTAGCCGGGAATTCTCTGCCTGGTTCTACCCGCTGCCCGGAACGCTACGCAGGGCAAAAGCGGTTCTCGTCCTCCGTGCTTGCTTTTTCTCAGAAAGAGCCGTGGTGTGCGTTTTCGCCGGAAAACGCGTTTTCGGCCGAAAACGTGTACGTTTGCACTTCCCCGCCACAGGGAAGCTGCTAGCCGGGAATTCTCTGCCTGGTTCTACCCGCTGCCCGGAACGCTACGCAGGGCAAAAGCGGTTCTCGTCCTCCGTGCTTGCTTTTTCTCAGAAAGAGCCGTGGTGTGCGTTTTCGCCGGAAAACGCGTTTTCGGCCGAAAACGTGTACGTTTGCACTTCCCCGCCACAGGGAAGCTGCTAGCCGGGAATTCTCTGCCTGGTTCTACCCGCTGCCCGGAACGCTACGCAGGGCAAAAGCGGTTCTCGTCCTCCGTGCTTGCTTTTTCTCAGAAAGAGCCGTGGTGTGCGTTTTCGCCGGAAAACGCGTTTTCGGCCGAAAACGTGTACGTTTGCACTTCCCCGCCACAGGGAAGCTGCTAGCCGGGAATTCTCTGCCTGGTTCTACCCGCTGCCCGGAACGCTACGCAGGGCAAAAGCGGTTCTCGTCCTCCGTGCTTGCTTTTTCTCAGAAAGAGCCGTGGTGTGCGTTTTCGCCGGAAAACGCGTTTTCGGCCGAAAACGTGTACGTTTGCACTTCCCCGCCACAGGGAAGCTGCTAGCCGGGAATTCTCTGCCTGGTTCTACCCGCTGCCCGGAACGCTACGCAGGGCAAAAGCGGTTCTCGTCCTCCGTGCTTGCTTTTTCTCAGAAAGAGCCGTGGTGTGCGTTTTCGCCGGAAAACGCGTTTTCGGCCGAAAACGTGTACGTTTGCACTTCCCCGCCACAGGGAAGCTGCTAGCCGGGAATTCTCTGCCTGGTTCTACCCGCTGCCCGGAACGCTACGCAGGGCAAAAGCGGTTCTCGTCCTCCGTGCTTGCTTTTTCTCAGAAAGAGCCGTGGTGTGCGTTTTCGCCGGAAAACGCGTTTTCGGCCGAAAACGTGTACGTTTGCACTTCCCCGCCACAGGGAAGCTGCTAGCCGGGAATTCTCTGCCTGGTTCTACCCGCTGCCCGGAACGCTACGCAGGGCAAAAGCGGTTCTCGTCCTCCGTGCTTGCTTTTTCTCAGAAAGAGCCGTGGTGTGCGTTTTCGCCGGAAAACGCGTTTTCGGCCGAAAACGTGTACGTTTGCACTTCCCCGCCACAGGGAAGCTGCTAGCCGGGAATTCTCTGCCTGGTTCTACCCGCTGCCCGGAACGCTACGCAGGGCAAAAGCGGTTCTCGTCCTCCGTGCTTGCTTTTTCTCAGAAAGAGCCGTGGTGTGCGTTTTCGCCGGAAAACGCGTTTTCGGCCGAAAACGTGTACGTTTGCACTTCCCCGCCACAGGGAAGCTGCTAGCCGGGAATTCTCTGCCTGGTTCTACCCGCTGCCCGGAACGCTACGCAGGGCAAAAGCGGTTCTCGTCCTCCGTGCTTGCTTTTTCTCAGAAAGAGCCGTGGTGTGCGTTTTCGCCGGAAAACGCGTTTTCGGCCGAAAACGTGTACGTTTGCACTTCCCCGCCACAGGGAAGCTGCTAGCCGGGAATTCTCTGCCTGGTTCTACCCGCTGCCCGGAACGCTACGCAGGGCAAAAGCGGTTCTCGTCCTCCGTGCTTGCTTTTTCTCAGAAAGAGCCGTGGTGTGCGTTTTCGCCGGAAAACGCGTTTTCGGCCGAAAACGTGTACGTTTGCACTTCCCCGCCACAGGGAAGCTGCTAGCCGGGAATTCTCTGCCTGGTTCTACCCGCTGCCCGGAACGCTACGCAGGGCAAAAGCGGTTCTCGTCCTCCGTGCTTGCTTTTTCTCAGAAAGAGCCGTGGTGTGCGTTTTCGCCGGAAAACGCGTTTTCGGCCGAAAACGTGTACGTTTGCACTTCCCCGCCACAGGGAAGCTGCTAGCCGGGAATTCTCTGCCTGGTTCTACCCGCTGCCCGGAACGCTACGCAGGGCAAAAGCGGTTCTCGTCCTCCGTGCTTGCTTTTTCTCAGAAAGAGCCGTGGTGTGCGTTTTCGCCGGAAAACGCGTTTTCGGCCGAAAACGTGTACGTTTGCACTTCCCCGCCACAGGGAAGCTGCTAGCCGGGAATTCTCTGCCTGGTTCTACCCGCTGCCCGGAACGCTACGCAGGGCAAAAGCGGTTCTCGTCCTCCGTGCTTGCTTTTTCTCAGAAAGAGCCGTGGTGTGCGTTTTCGCCGGAAAACGCGTTTTCGGCCGAAAACGTGTACGTTTGCACTTCCCCGCCACAGGGAAGCTGCTAGCCGGGAATTCTCTGCCTGGTTCTACCCGCTGCCCGGAACGCTACGCAGGGCAAAAGCGGTTCTCGTCCTCCGTGCTTGCTTTTTCTCAGAAAGAGCCGTGGTGTGCGTTTTCGCCGGAAAACGCGTTTTCGGCCGAAAACGTGTACGTTTGCACTTCCCCGCCACAGGGAAGCTGCTAGCCGGGAATTCTCTGCCTGGTTCTACCCGCTGCCCGGAACGCTACGCAGGGCAAAAGCGGTTCTCGTCCTCCGTGCTTGCTTTTTCTCAGAAAGAGCCGTGGTGTGCGTTTTCGCCGGAAAACGCGTTTTCGGCCGAAAACGTGTACGTTTGCACTTCCCCGCCACAGGGAAGCTGCTAGCCGGGAATTCTCTGCCTGGTTCTACCCGCTGCCCGGAACGCTACGCAGGGCAAAAGCGGTTCTCGTCCTCCGTGCTTGCTTTTTCTCAGAAAGAGCCGTGGTGTGCGTTTTCGCCGGAAAACGCGTTTTCGGCCGAAAACGTGTACGTTTGCACTTCCCCGCCACAGGGAAGCTGCTAGCCGGGAATTCTCTGCCTGGTTCTACCCGCTGCCCGGAACGCTACGCAGGGCAAAAGCGGTTCTCGTCCTCCGTGCTTGCTTTTTCTCAGAAAGAGCCGTGGTGTGCGTTTTCGCCGGAAAACGCGTTTTCGGCCGAAAACGTGTACGTTTGCACTTCCCCGCCACAGGGAAGCTGCTAGCCGGGAATTCTCTGCCTGGTTCTACCCGCTGCCCGGAACGCTACGCAGGGCAAAAGCGGTTCTCGTCCTCCGTGCTTGCTTTTTCTCAGAAAGAGCCGTGGTGTGCGTTTTCGCCGGAAAACGCGTTTTCGGCCGAAAACGTGTACGTTTGCACTTCCCCGCCACAGGGAAGCTGCTAGCCGGGAATTCTCTGCCTGGTTCTACCCGCTGCCCGGAACGCTACGCAGGGCAAAAGCGGTTCTCGTCCTCCGTGCTTGCTTTTTCTCAGAAAGAGCCGTGGTGTGCGTTTTCGCCGGAAAACGCGTTTTCGGCCGAAAACGTGTACGTTTGCACTTCCCCGCCACAGGGAAGCTGCTAGCCGGGAATTCTCTGCCTGGTTCTACCCGCTGCCCGGAACGCTACGCAGGGCAAAAGCGGTTCTCGTCCTCCGTGCTTGCTTTTTCTCAGAAAGAGCCGTGGTGTGCGTTTTCGCCGGAAAACGCGTTTTCGGCCGAAAACGTGTACGTTTGCACTTCCCCGCCACAGGGAAGCTGCTAGCCGGGAATTCTCTGCCTGGTTCTACCCGCTGCCCGGAACGCTACGCAGGGCAAAAGCGGTTCTCGTCCTCCGTGCTTGCTTTTTCTCAGAAAGAGCCGTGGTGTGCGTTTTCGCCGGAAAACGCGTTTTCGGCCGAAAACGTGTACGTTTGCACTTCCCCGCCACAGGGAAGCTGCTAGCCGGGAATTCTCTGCCTGGTTCTACCCGCTGCCCGGAACGCTACGCAGGGCAAAAGCGGTTCTCGTCCTCCGTGCTTGCTTTTTCTCAGAAAGTGGTGTGCGTTTTCGCCGGAAAACGCGTTTTCGGCCGAAAACGTGTACGTTTGCACTTCCCCGCCACAGGGAAGCTGCTAGCCGGGAATTCTCTGCCTGGTTCTACCCGCTGCCCGGAACGCTACGCAGGGCAAAAGCGGTTCTCGTCCTCCGTGCTTGCTTTTTCTCAGAAAGAGCCGTGGTGTGCGTTTTCGCCGGAAAACGCGTTTTCGGCCGAAAACGTGTACGTTTGCACTTCCCCGCCACAGGGAAGCTGCTAGCCGGGAATTCTCTGCCTGGTTCTACCCGCTGCCCGGAACGCTACGCAGGGCAAAAGCGGTTCTCGTCCTCCGTGCTTGCTTTTTCTCAGAAAGAGCCGTGGTGTGCGTTTTCGCCGGAAAACGCGTTTTCGGCCGAAAACGTGTACGTTTGCACTTCCCCGCCACAGGGAAGCTGCTAGCCGGGAATTCTCTGCCTGGTTCTACCCGCTGCCCGGAACGCTACGCAGGGCAAAAGCGGTTCTCGTCCTCCGTGCTTGCTTTTTCTCAGAAAGAGCCGTGGTGTGCGTTTTCGCCGGAAAACGCGTTTTCGGCCGAAAACGTGTACGTTTGCACTTCCCCGCCACAGGGAAGCTGCTAGCCGGGAATTCTCTGCCTGGTTCTACCCGCTGCCCGGAACGCTACGCAGGGCAAAAGCGGTTCTCGTCCTCCGTGCTTGCTTTTTCTCAGAAAGAGCCGTGGTGTGCGTTTTCGCCGGAAAACGCGTTTTCGGCCGAAAACGTGTACGTTTGCACTTCCCCGCCACAGGGAAGCTGCTAGCCGGGAATTCTCTGCCTGGTTCTACCCGCTGCCCGGAACGCTACGCAGGGCAAAAGCGGTTCTCGTCCTCCGTGCTTGCTTTTTCTCAGAAAGAGCCGTGGTGTGCGTTTTCGCCGGAAAACGCGTTTTCGGCCGAAAACGTGTACGTTTGCACTTCCCCGCCACAGGGAAGCTGCTAGCCGGGAATTCTCTGCCTGGTTCTACCCGCTGCCCGGAACGCTACGCAGGGCAAAAGCGGTTCTCGTCCTCCGTGCTTGCTTTTTCTCAGAAAGAGCCGTGGTGTGCGTTTTCGCCGGAAAACGCGTTTTCGGCCGAAAACGTGTACGTTTGCACTTCCCCGCCACAGGGAAGCTGCTAGCCGGGAATTCTCTGCCTGGTTCTACCCGCTGCCCGGAACGCTACGCAGGGCAAAAGCGGTTCTCGTCCTCCGTGCTTGCTTTTTCTCAGAAAGAGCCGTGGTGTGCGTTTTCGCCGGAAAACGCGTTTTCGGCCGAAAACGTGTACGTTTGCACTTCCCCGCCACAGGGAAGCTGCTAGCCGGGAATTCTCTGCCTGGTTCTACCCGCTGCCCGGAACGCTACGCAGGGCAAAAGCGGTTCTCGTCCTCCGTGCTTGCTTTTTCTCAGAAAGAGCCGTGGTGTGCGTTTTCGCCGGAAAACGCGTTTTCGGCCGAAAACGTGTACGTTTGCACTTCCCCGCCACAGGGAAGCTGCTAGCCGGGAATTCTCTGCCTGGTTCTACCCGCTGCCCGGAACGCTACGCAGGGCAAAAGCGGTTCTCGTCCTCCGTGCTTGCTTTTTCTCAGAAAGAGCCGTGGTGTGCGTTTTCGCCGGAAAACGCGTTTTCGGCCGAAAACGTGTACGTTTGCACTTCCCCGCCACAGGGAAGCTGCTAGCCGGGAATTCTCTGCCTGGTTCTACCCGCTGCCCGGAACGCTACGCAGGGCAAAAGCGGTTCTCGTCCTCCGTGCTTGCTTTTTCTCAGAAAGAGCCGTGGTGTGCGTTTTCGCCGGAAAACGCGTTTTCGGCCGAAAACGTGTACGTTTGCACTTCCCCGCCACAGGGAAGCTGCTAGCCGGGAATTCTCTGCCTGGTTCTACCCGCTGCCCGGAACGCTACGCAGGGCAAAAGCGGTTCTCGTCCTCCGTGCTTGCTTTTTCTCAGAAAGAGCCGTGGTGTGCGTTTTCGCCGGAAAACGCGTTTTCGGCCGAAAACGTGTACGTTTGCACTTCCCCGCCACAGGGAAGCTGCTAGCCGGGAATTCTCTGCCTGGTTCTACCCGCTGCCCGGAACGCTACGCAGGGCAAAAGCGGTTCTCGTCCTCCGTGCTTGCTTTTTCTCAGAAAGAGCCGTGGTGTGCGTTTTCGCCGGAAAACGCGTTTTCGGCCGAAAACGTGTACGTTTGCACTTCCCCGCCACAGGGAAGCTGCTAGCCGGGAATTCTCTGCCTGGTTCTACCCGCTGCCCGGAACGCTACGCAGGGCAAAAGCGGTTCTCGTCCTCCGTGCTTGCTTTTTCTCAGAAAGAGCCGTGGTGTGCGTTTTCGCCGGAAAACGCGTTTTCGGCCGAAAACGTGTACGTTTGCACTTCCCCGCCACAGGGAAGCTGCTAGCCGGGAATTCTCTGCCTGGTTCTACCCGCTGCCCGGAACGCTACGCAGGGCAAAAGCGGTTCTCGTCCTCCGTGCTTGCTTTTTCTCAGAAAGAGCCGTGGTGTGCGTTTTCGCCGGAAAACGCGTTTTCGGCCGAAAACGTGTACGTTTGCACTTCCCCGCCACAGGGAAGCTGCTAGCCGGGAATTCTCTGCCTGGTTCTACCCGCTGCCCGGAACGCTACGCAGGGCAAAAGCGGTTCTCGTCCTCCGTGCTTGCTTTTTCTCAGAAAGAGCCGTGGTGTGCGTTTTCGCCGGAAAACGCGTTTTCGGCCGAAAACGTGTACGTTTGCACTTCCCCGCCACAGGGAAGCTGCTAGCCGGGAATTCTCTGCCTGGTTCTACCCGCTGCCCGGAACGCTACGCAGGGCAAAAGCGGTTCTCGTCCTCCGTGCTTGCTTTTTCTCAGAAAGAGCCGTGGTGTGCGTTTTCGCCGGAAAACGCGTTTTCGGCCGAAAACGTGTACGTTTGCACTTCCCCGCCACAGGGAAGCTGCTAGCCGGGAATTCTCTGCCTGGTTCTACCCGCTGCCCGGAACGCTACGCAGGGCAAAAGCGGTTCTCGTCCTCCGTGCTTGCTTTTTCTCAGAAAGAGCCGTGGTGTGCGTTTTCGCCGGAAAACGCGTTTTCGGCCGAAAACGTGTACGTTTGCACTTCCCCGCCACAGGGAAGCTGCTAGCCGGGAATTCTCTGCCTGGTTCTACCCGCTGCCCGGAACGCTACGCAGGGCAAAAGCGGTTCTCGTCCTCCGTGCTTGCTTTTTCTCAGAAAGAGCCGTGGTGTGCGTTTTCGCCGGAAAACGCGTTTTCGGCCGAAAACGTGTACGTTTGCACTTCCCCGCCACAGGGAAGCTGCTAGCCGGGAATTCTCTGCCTGGTTCTACCCGCTGCCCGGAACGCTACGCAGGGCAAAAGCGGTTCTCGTCCTCCGTGCTTGCTTTTTCTCAGAAAGAGCCGTGGTGTGCGTTTTCGCCGGAAAACGCGTTTTCGGCCGAAAACGTGTACGTTTGCACTTCCCCGCCACAGGGAAGCTGCTAGCCGGGAATTCTCTGCCTGGTTCTACCCGCTGCCCGGAACGCTACGCAGGGCAAAAGCGGTTCTCGTCCTCCGTGCTTGCTTTTTCTCAGAAAGAGCCGTGGTGTGCGTTTTCGCCGGAAAACGCGTTTTCGGCCGAAAACGTGTACGTTTGCACTTCCCCGCCACAGGGAAGCTGCTAGCCGGGAATTCTCTGCCTGGTTCTACCCGCTGCCCGGAACGCTACGCAGGGCAAAAGCGGTTCTCGTCCTCCGTGCTTGCTTTTTCTCAGAAAGAGCCGTGGTGTGCGTTTTCGCCGGAAAACGCGTTTTCGGCCGAAAACGTGTACGTTTGCACTTCCCCGCCACAGGGAAGCTGCTAGCCGGGAATTCTCTGCCTGGTTCTACCCGCTGCCCGGAACGCTACGCAGGGCAAAAGCGGTTCTCGTCCTCCGTGCTTGCTTTTTCTCAGAAAGAGCCGTGGTGTGCGTTTTCGCCGGAAAACGCGTTTTCGGCCGAAAACGTGTACGTTTGCACTTCCCCGCCACAGGGAAGCTGCTAGCCGGGAATTCTCTGCCTGGTTCTACCCGCTGCCCGGAACGCTACGCAGGGCAAAAGCGGTTCTCGTCCTCCGTGCTTGCTTTTTCTCAGAAAGAGCCGTGGTGTGCGTTTTCGCCGGAAAACGCGTTTTCGGCCGAAAACGTGTACGTTTGCACTTCCCCGCCACAGGGAAGCTGCTAGCCGGGAATTCTCTGCCTGGTTCTACCCGCTGCCCGGAACGCTACGCAGGGCAAAAGCGGTTCTCGTCCTCCGTGCTTGCTTTTTCTCAGAAAGAGCCGTGGTGTGCGTTTTCGCCGGAAAACGCGTTTTCGGCCGAAAACGTGTACGTTTGCACTTCCCCGCCACAGGGAAGCTGCTAGCCGGGAATTCTCTGCCTGGTTCTACCCGCTGCCCGGAACGCTACGCAGGGCAAAAGCGGTTCTCGTCCTCCGTGCTTGCTTTTTCTCAGAAAGAGCCGTGGTGTGCGTTTTCGCCGGAAAACGCGTTTTCGGCCGAAAACGTGTACGTTTGCACTTCCCCGCCACAGGGAAGCTGCTAGCCGGGAATTCTCTGCCTGGTTCTACCCGCTGCCCGGAACGCTACGCAGGGCAAAAGCGGTTCTCGTCCTCCGTGCTTGCTTTTTCTCAGAAAGAGCCGTGGTGTGCGTTTTCGCCGGAAAACGCGTTTTCGGCCGAAAACGTGTACGTTTGCACTTCCCCGCCACAGGGAAGCTGCTAGCCGGGAATTCTCTGCCTGGTTCTACCCGCTGCCCGGAACGCTACGCAGGGCAAAAGCGGTTCTCGTCCTCCGTGCTTGCTTTTTCTCAGAAAGAGCCGTGGTGTGCGTTTTCGCCGGAAAACGCGTTTTCGGCCGAAAACGTGTACGTTTGCACTTCCCCGCCACAGGGAAGCTGCTAGCCGGGAATTCTCTGCCTGGTTCTACCCGCTGCCCGGAACGCTACGCAGGGCAAAAGCGGTTCTCGTCCTCCGTGCTTGCTTTTTCTCAGAAAGAGCCGTGGTGTGCGTTTTCGCCGGAAAACGCGTTTTCGGCCGAAAACGTGTACGTTTGCACTTCCCCGCCACAGGGAAGCTGCTAGCCGGGAATTCTCTGCCTGGTTCTACCCGCTGCCCGGAACGCTACGCAGGGCAAAAGCGGTTCTCGTCCTCCGTGCTTGCTTTTTCTCAGAAAGAGCCGTGGTGTGCGTTTTCGCCGGAAAACGCGTTTTCGGCCGAAAACGTGTACGTTTGCACTTCCCCGCCACAGGGAAGCTGCTAGCCGGGAATTCTCTGCCTGGTTCTACCCGCTGCCCGGAACGCTACGCAGGGCAAAAGCGGTTCTCGTCCTCCGTGCTTGCTTTTTCTCAGAAAGAGCCGTGGTGTGCGTTTTCGCCGGAAAACGCGTTTTCGGCCGAAAACGTGTACGTTTGCACTTCCCCGCCACAGGGAAGCTGCTAGCCGGGAATTCTCTGCCTGGTTCTACCCGCTGCCCGGAACGCTACGCAGGGCAAAAGCGGTTCTCGTCCTCCGTGCTTGCTTTTTCTCAGAAAGAGCCGTGGTGTGCGTTTTCGCCGGAAAACGCGTTTTCGGCCGAAAACGTGTACGTTTGCACTTCCCCGCCACAGGGAAGCTGCTAGCCGGGAATTCTCTGCCTGGTTCTACCCGCTGCCCGGAACGCTACGCAGGGCAAAAGCGGTTCTCGTCCTCCGTGCTTGCTTTTTCTCAGAAAGAGCCGTGGTGTGCGTTTTCGCCGGAAAACGCGTTTTCGGCCGAAAACGTGTACGTTTGCACTTCCCCGCCACAGGGAAGCTGCTAGCCGGGAATTCTCTGCCTGGTTCTACCCGCTGCCCGGAACGCTACGCAGGGCAAAAGCGGTTCTCGTCCTCCGTGCTTGCTTTTTCTCAGAAAGAGCCGTGGTGTGCGTTTTCGCCGGAAAACGCGTTTTCGGCCGAAAACGTGTACGTTTGCACTTCCCCGCCACAGGGAAGCTGCTAGCCGGGAATTCTCTGCCTGGTTCTACCCGCTGCCCGGAACGCTACGCAGGGCAAAAGCGGTTCTCGTCCTCCGTGCTTGCTTTTTCTCAGAAAGAGCCGTGGTGTGCGTTTCGTCTGCCTGGTTCTACCCGCTGCCCGGAACGCTACGCAGGGCAAAAGCGGTTCTCGTCCTCCGTGCTTGCTTTTTCTCAGAAAGAGCCGTGGTGTGCGTTTTCGCCGGAAAACGCGTTTTCGGCCGAAAACGTGTACGTTTGCACTTCCCCGCCACAGGGAAGCTGCTAGCCGGGAATTCTCTGCCTGGTTCTACCCGCTGCCCGGAACGCTACGCAGGGCAAAAGCGGTTCTCGTCCTCCGTGCTTGCTTTTTCTCAGAAAGAGCCGTGGTGTGCGTTTTCGCCGGAAAACGCGTTTTCGGCCGAAAACGTGTACGTTTGCACTTCCCCGCCACAGGGAAGCTGCTAGCCGGGAATTCTCTGCCTGGTTCTACCCGCTGCCCGGAACGCTACGCAGGGCAAAAGCGGTTCTCGTCCTCCGTGCTTGCTTTTTCTCAGAAAGAGCCGTGGTGTGCGTTTTCGCCGGAAAACGCGTTTTCGGCCGAAAACGTGTACGTTTGCACTTCCCCGCCACAGGGAAGCTGCTAGCCGGGAATTCTCTGCCTGGTTCTACCCGCTGCCCGGAACGCTACGCAGGGCAAAAGCGGTTCTCGTCCTCCGTGCTTGCTTTTTCTCAGAAAGAGCCGTGGTGTGCGTTTTCGCCGGAAAACGCGTTTTCGGCCGAAAACGTGTACGTTTGCACTTCCCCGCCACAGGGAAGCTGCTAGCCGGGAATTCTCTGCCTGGTTCTACCCGCTGCCCGGAACGCTACGCAGGGCAAAAGCGGTTCTCGTCCTCCGTGCTTGCTTTTTCTCAGAAAGAGCCGTGGTGTGCGTTTTCGCCGGAAAACGCGTTTTCGGCCGAAAACGTGTACGTTTGCACTTCCCCGCCACAGGGAAGCTGCTAGCCGGGAATTCTCTGCCTGGTTCTACCCGCTGCCCGGAACGCTACGCAGGGCAAAAGCGGTTCTCGTCCTCCGTGCTTGCTTTTTCTCAGAAAGAGCCGTGGTGTGCGTTTTCGCCGGAAAACGCGTTTTCGGCCGAAAACGTGTACGTTTGCACTTCCCCGCCACAGGGAAGCTGCTAGCCGGGAATTCTCTGCCTGGTTCTACCCGCTGCCCGGAACGCTACGCAGGGCAAAAGCGGTTCTCGTCCTCCGTGCTTGCTTTTTCTCAGAAAGAGCCGTGGTGTGCGTTTTCGCCGGAAAACGCGTTTTCGGCCGAAAACGTGTACGTTTGCACTTCCCCGCCACAGGGAAGCTGCTAGCCGGGAATTCTCTGCCTGGTTCTACCCGCTGCCCGGAACGCTACGCAGGGCAAAAGCGGTTCTCGTCCTCCGTGCTTGCTTTTTCTCAGAAAGAGCCGTGGTGTGCGTTTTCGCCGGAAAACGCGTTTTCGGCCGAAAACGTGTACGTTTGCACTTCCCCGCCACAGGGAAGCTGCTAGCCGGGAATTCTCTGCCTGGTTCTACCCGCTGCCCGGAACGCTACGCAGGGCAAAAGCGGTTCTCGTCCTCCGTGCTTGCTTTTTCTCAGAAAGAGCCGTGGTGTGCGTTTTCGCCGGAAAACGCGTTTTCGGCCGAAAACGTGTACGTTTGCACTTCCCCGCCACAGGGAAGCTGCTAGCCGGGAATTCTCTGCCTGGTTCTACCCGCTGCCCGGAACGCTACGCAGGGCAAAAGCGGTTCTCGTCCTCCGTGCTTGCTTTTTCTCAGAAAGAGCCGTGGTGTGCGTTTTCGCCGGAAAACGCGTTTTCGGCCGAAAACGTGTACGTTTGCACTTCCCCGCCACAGGGAAGCTGCTAGCCGGGAATTCTCTGCCTGGTTCTACCCGCTGCCCGGAACGCTACGCAGGGCAAAAGCGGTTCTCGTCCTCCGTGCTTGCTTTTTCTCAGAAAGAGCCGTGGTGTGCGTTTTCGCCGGAAAACGCGTTTTCGGCCGAAAACGTGTACGTTTGCACTTCCCCGCCACAGGGAAGCTGCTAGCCGGGAATTCTCTGCCTGGTTCTACCCGCTGCCCGGAACGCTACGCAGGGCAAAAGCGGTTCTCGTCCTCCGTGCTTGCTTTTTCTCAGAAAGAGCCGTGGTGTGCGTTTTCGCCGGAAAACGCGTTTTCGGCCGAAAACGTGTACGTTTGCACTTCCCCGCCACAGGGAAGCTGCTAGCCGGGAATTCTCTGCCTGGTTCTACCCGCTGCCCGGAACGCTACGCAGGGCAAAAGCGGTTCTCGTCCTCCGTGCTTGCTTTTTCTCAGAAAGAGCCGTGGTGTGCGTTTTCGCCGGAAAACGCGTTTTCGGCCGAAAACGTGTACGTTTGCACTTCCCCGCCACAGGGAAGCTGCTAGCCGGGAATTCTCTGCCTGGTTCTACCCGCTGCCCGGAACGCTACGCAGGGCAAAAGCGGTTCTCGTCCTCCGTGCTTGCTTTTTCTCAGAAAGAGCCGTGGTGTGCGTTTTCGCCGGAAAACGCGTTTTCGGCCGAAAACGTGTACGTTTGCACTTCCCCGCCACAGGGAAGCTGCTAGCCGGGAATTCTCTGCCTGGTTCTACCCGCTGCCCGGAACGCTACGCAGGGCAAAAGCGGTTCTCGTCCTCCGTGCTTGCTTTTTCTCAGAAAGAGCCGTGGTGTGCGTTTTCGCCGGAAAACGCGTTTTCGGCCGAAAACGTGTACGTTTGCACTTCCCCGCCACAGGGAAGCTGCTAGCCGGGAATTCTCTGCCTGGTTCTACCCGCTGCCCGGAACGCTACGCAGGGCAAAAGCGGTTCTCGTCCTCCGTGCTTGCTTTTTCTCAGAAAGAGCCGTGGTGTGCGTTTTCGCCGGAAAACGCGTTTTCGGCCGAAAACGTGTACGTTTGCACTTCCCCGCCACAGGGAAGCTGCTAGCCGGGAATTCTCTGCCTGGTTCTACCCGCTGCCCGGAACGCTACGCCGTTTGCACTTCCCCGCACAGGAAGCTGCTAGCCGGGAATTCTCTGCCTGGTTCTACCCGCTGCCCGAACGCTACGCAGGGCAACAGCGGTACGTGTACGTTTGCACTTCCCCGCCACAGGGAAGCTGCTAGCCGGGAATTCTCTGCCTGGTTCTACCCGCTGCCCGGAACGCTACGCAGGGCAAAAGCGGTTCTCGTCCTCCGTGCTTGCTTTTTCTCAGAAAGAGCCGTGGTGTGCGTTTTCGCCGGAAAACGCGTTTTCGGCCGAAAACGTGTACGTTTGCACTTCCCCGACACAGGGAAGCTGCTAGCCGGGAATTCTCTGCCTGGTTCTACCCGCTGCCCGGAACGCTACGCAGGGCAAAAGCGGTTCTCGTCCTCCGTGCTTGCTTTTTCTCAGAAAGAGCCGTGGTGTGCGTTTTCGCCGGAAAACGCGTTTTCGGCCGAAAACGTGTACGTTTGCACTTCCCCGCCACAGGGAAGCTGCTAGCCGGGAATTCTCTGCCTGGTTCTACCCGCTGCCCGGAACGCTACGCAGGGCAAAAGCGGTTCTCGTCCTCCGTGCTTGCTTTTTCTCAGAAAGAGCCGTGGTGTGCGTTTTCGCCGGAAAACGCGTTTTCGGCCGAAAACGTGTACGTTTGCACTTCCCCGCCACAGGGAAGCTGCTAGCCGGGAATTCTCTGCCTGGTTCTACCCGCTGCCCGGAACGCTACGCAGGGCAAAAGCGGTTCTCGTCCTCCGTGCTTGCTTTTTCTCAGAAAGAGCCGTGGTGTGCGTTTTCGCCGGAAAACGCGTTTTCGGCCGAAAACGTGTACGTTTGCACTTCCCCGCCACAGGGAAGCTGCTAGCCGGGAATTCTCTGCCTGGTTCTACCCGCTGCCCGGAACGCTACGCAGGGCAAAAGCGGTTCTCGTCCTCCGTGCTTGCTTTTTCTCAGAAAGAGCCGTGGTGTGCGTTTTCGCCGGAAAACGCGTTTTCGGCCGAAAACGTGTACGTTTGCACTTCCCCGCCACAGGGAAGCTGCTAGCCGGGAATTCTCTGCCTGGTTCTACCCGCTGCCCGGAACGCTACGCAGGGCAAAAGCGGTTCTCGTCCTCCGTGCTTGCTTTTTCTCAGAAAGAGCCGTGGTGTGCGTTTTCGCCGGAAAACGCGTTTTCGGCCGAAAACGTGTACGTTTGCACTTCCCCGCCACAGGGAAGCTGCTAGCCGGGAATTCTCTGCCTGGTTCTACCCGCTGCCCGGAACGCTACGCAGGGCAAAAGCGGTTCTCGTCCTCCGTGCTTGCTTTTTCTCAGAAAGAGCCGTGGTGTGCGTTTTCGCCGGAAAACGCGTTTTCGGCCGAAAACGTGTACGTTTGCACTTCCCCGCCACAGGGAAGCTGCTAGCCGGGAATTCTCTGCCTGGTTCTACCCGCTGCCCGGAACGCTACGCAGGGCAAAAGCGGTTCTCGTCCTCCGTGCTTGCTTTTTCTCAGAAAGAGCCGTGGTGTGCGTTTTCGCCGGAAAACGCGTTTTCGGCCGAAAACGTGTACGTTTGCACTTCCCCGCCACAGGGAAGCTGCTAGCCGGGAATTCTCTGCCTGGTTCTACCCGCTGCCCGGAACGCTACGCAGGGCAAAAGCGGTTCTCGTCCTCCGTGCTTGCTTTTTCTCAGAAAGAGCCGTGGTGTGCGTTTTCGCCGGAAAACGCGTTTTCGGCCGAAAACGTGTACGTTTGCACTTCCCCGCCACAGGGAAGCTGCTAGCCGGGAATTCTCTGCCTGGTTCTACCCGCTGCCCGGAACGCTACGCAGGGCAAAAGCGGTTCTCGTCCTCCGTGCTTGCTTTTTCTCAGAAAGAGCCGTGGTGTGCGTTTTCGCCGGAAAACGCGTTTTCGGCCGAAAACGTGTACGTTTGCACTTCCCCGCCACAGGGAAGCTGCTAGCCGGGAATTCTCTGCCTGGTTCTACCCGCTGCCCGGAACGCTACGCAGGGCAAAAGCGGTTCTCGTCCTCCGTGCTTGCTTTTTCTCAGAAAGAGCCGTGGTGTGCGTTTTCGCCGGAAAACGCGTTTTCGGCCGAAAACGTGTACGTTTGCACTTCCCCGCCACAGGGAAGCTGCTAGCCGGGAATTCTCTGCCTGGTTCTACCCGCTGCCCGGAACGCTACGCAGGGCAAAAGCGGTTCTCGTCCTCCGTGCTTGCTTTTTCTCAGAAAGAGCCGTGGTGTGCGTTTTCCGCCGGAAAACGCGTTTTCGGCCGAAAACGTGTACGTTTGCACTTCCCCGCCACAGGGAAGCTGCTAGCCGGGAATTCTCTGCCTGGTTCTACCCGCTGCCCGGAACGCTACGCAGGGCAAAAGCGGTTCTCGTCCTCCGTGCTTGCTTTTTCTCAGAAAGAGCCGTGGTGTGCGTTTTCGCCGGAAAACGCGTTTTCGGCCGAAAACGTGTACGTTTGCACTTCCCCGCCACAGGGAAGCTGCTAGCCGGGAATTCTCTGCCTGGTTCTACCCGCTGCCCGGAACGCTACGCAGGGCAAAAGCGGTTCTCGTCCTCCGTGCTTGCTTTTTCTCAGAAAGAGCCGTGGTGTGCGTTTTCGCCGGAAAACGCGTTTTCGGCCGAAAACGTGTACGTTTGCACTTCCCCGCCACAGGGAAGCTGCTAGCCGGGAATTCTCTGCCTGGTTCTACCCGCTGCCCGGAACGCTACGCAGGGCAAAAGCGGTTCTCGTCCTCCGTGCTTGCTTTTTCTCAGAAAGAGCCGTGGTGTGCGATTTCGCCGGAAAACGCGTTTTCGGCCGAAAACGTGTACGTTTGCACTTCCCCGCCACAGGGAAGCTGCTAGCCGGGAATTCTCTGCCTGGTTCTACCCGCTGCCCGGAACGCTACGCAGGGCAAAAGCGGTTCTCGTCCTCCGTGCTTGCTTTTTCTCAGAAAGAGCCGTGGTGTGCGTTTTCGCCGGAAAACGCGTTTTCGGCCGAAAACGTGTACGTTTGCACTTCCCCGCCACAGGGAAGCTGCTAGCCGGGAATTCTCTGCCTGGTTCTACCCGCTGCCCGGAACGCTACGCAGGGCAAAAGCGGTTCTCGTCCTCCGTGCTTGCTTTTTCTCAGAAAGAGCCGTGGTGTGCGATTTCGCCGGAAAACGCGTTTTCGGCCGAAAACGTGTACGTTTGCACTTCCCCGCCACAGGGAAGCTGCTAGCCGGGAATTCTCTGCCTGGTTCTACCCGCTGCCCGGAACGCTACGCAGGGCAAAAGCGGTTCTCGTCCTCCGTGCTTGCTTTTTCTCAGAAAGAGCCGTGGTGTGCGTTTTCGCCGGAAAACGCGTTTTCGGCCGAAAACGTGTACGTTTGCACTTCCCCGCCACAGGGAAGCTGCTAGCGGGAATTCTCTGCCTGGTTCTACCCGCTGCCCGGAACGCTACGCAGGGCAAAAGCGGTTCTCGTCCTCCGTGCTTGCTTTTTCTCAGAAAGAGCCGTGGTGTGCGTTTTCGCCGGAAAACGCGTTTTCGGCCGAAAACCGTGTACGTTTGCACTTCCCCGCCACAGGGAAGCTGCTAGCCGGGAATTCTCTGCCTGGTTCTACCCGCTGCCCGGAACGCTACGCAGGGCAAAAGCGGTTCTCGTCCTCCGTGCTTGCTTTTTCTCAGAAAGAGCCGTGGTGTGCGATTTCGCCGGAAAACGCGTTTTCGGCCGAAAACGTGTACGTTTGCACTTCCCCGCCACAGGGAAGCTGCTAGCCGGGAATTCTCTGCCTGGTTCTACCCGCTGCCCGGAACGCTACGCAGGGCAAAAGCGGTTCTCGTCCTCCGTGCTTGCTTTTTCTCAGAAAGAGCCGTGGTGTGCGTTTTCGCCGGAAAACGCGTTTTCGGCCGAAAACGTGTACGTTTGCACTTCCCCGCCACAGGGAAGCTGCTAGCCGGGAATTCTCTGCCTGGTTCTACCCGCTGCCCGGAACGCTACGCAGGGCAAAAGCGGTTCTCGTCCTCCGTGCTTGCTTTTTCTCAGAAAGAGCCGTGGTGTGCGTTTTCGCCGGAAAACGCGTTTTCGGCCGAAAACGTGTACGTTTGCACTTCCCCGCCACAGGGAAGCTGCTAGCCGGGAATTCTCTGCCTGGTTCTACCCGCTGCCCGGAACGCTACGCAGGGCAAAAGCGGTTCTCGTCCTCCGTGCTTGCTTTTTCTCAGAAAGAGCCGTGGTGTGCGTTTTCGCCGGAAAACGCGTTTTCGGCCGAAAACGTGTACGTTTGCACTTCCCCGCCACAGGGAAGCTGCTAGCCGGGAATTCTCTGCCTGGTTCTACCCGCTGCCCGGAACGCTACGCAGGGCAAAAGCGGTTCTCGTCCTCCGTGCTTGCTTTTTCTCAGAAAGAGCCGTGGTGTGCGATTTCGCCGGAAAACGCGTTTTCGGCTGAAAACGTGTACGTTTGCACTTCCCCGCCACAGGGAAGCTGCTAGCCGGGAATTCTCTGCCTGGTTCTACCCGCTGCCCGGAACGCTACGCAGGGCAAAAGCGGTTCTCGTCCTCCGTGCTTTCTTTTTCTCAGAAAGAGCCGTGGTGTGCGTTTTCGCCGGAAAACGCGTTTTCGGCCGAAAACGTGTACGTTTGCACTTCCCCGCCACAGGGAAGCTGCTAGCCGGGAATTCTCTGCCTGGTTCTACCCGCTGCCCGGAACGCTACGCCGGGCAAAAGCGGTTCTCGTCCTCCGTGCTTGCTTTTTCTCAGAAAGAGCCGTGGTGTGCGTTTTCGCCGGAAAACGCGTTTTCGGCCGAAAACGTGTACGTTTGCACTTCCCCGCCACAGGGAAGCTGCTAGCCGGGAATTCTCTGCCTGGTTCTACCCGCTGCCCGGAACGCTACGCAGGGCAAAAGCGGTTCTCGTCCTCCGTGCTTGCTTTTTCTCAGAAAGAGCCGTGGTGTGCGTTTTCGCCGGAAAACGCGTTTTCGGCCGAAAACGTGTACGTTTGCACTTCCCCGCCACAGGGAAGCTGCTAGCCGGGAATTCTCTGCCTGGTTCTACCCGCTGCCCGGAACGCTACGCAGGGCAAAAGCGGTTCTCGTCCTCCGTGCTTGCTTTTTCTCAGAAAGAGCCGTGGTGTGCGTTTTCGCCGGAAAACGCGTTTTCGGCCGAAAACCTGTACGTTTGCACTTCCCCGCCACAGGGAAGCTGCTAGCCGGGAATTCTCTGCCTGGTTCTACCCGCTGCCCGGAACGCTACGCAGGGCAAAAGCGGTTCTCGTCCTCCGTGCTTGCTTTTTCTCAGAAAGAGCCGTGGTGTGCGTTTTCGCCGGAAAACGCGTTTTCGGCCGAAAACGTGTACGTTTGCACTTCCCCGCCACAGGGAAGCTGCTAGCCGGGAATTCTCTGCCTGGTTCTACCCGCTGCCCGGAACGCTACGCAGGGCAAAAGCGGTTCTCGTCCTCCGTGCTTGCTTTTTCTCAGAAAGAGCCGTGGTGTGCGATTTCGCCGGAAAACGCGTTTTCGGCCGAAAACGTGTACGTTTGCACTTCCCCGCCACAGGGAAGCTGCTAGCCGGGAATTCTCTGCCTGGTTCTACCCGCTGCCCGGAACGCTACGCAGGGCAAAAGCGGTTCTCGTCCTCCGTGCTTGCTTTTTCTCAGAAAGAGCCGTGGTGTGCGTTTTCGCCGGAAAACGCGTTTTCGGCCGAAAACGTGTACGTTTGCACTTCCCCGCCACAGGGAAGCTGCTAGCCGGGAATTCTCTGCCTGGTTCTACCCGCTGCCCGGAACGCTACGCAGGGCAAAAGCGGTTCTCGTCCTCCGTGCTTGCTTTTTCTCAGAAAGAGCCGTGGTGTGCGTTTTCGCCGGAAAACGCGTTTTCGGCCGAAAACGTGTACGTTTGCACTTCCCCGCCACAGGGAAGCTGCTAGCCGGGAATTCGCTGCCTGGTTCTACCCGCTGCCCGGAACGCTACGCAGGGCAAAAGCGGTTCTCGTCCTCCGTGCTTGCTTTTTCTCAGAAAGAGCCGTGGTGTGCGTTTTCGCCGGAAAACGCGTTTTCGGCCGAAAACGTGTACGTTTGCACTTCCCCGCCACAGGGAAGCTGCTAGCCGGGAATTCTCTGCCTGGTTCTACCCGCTGCCCGGAACGCTACGCAGGGCAAAAGCGGCTCTCGTCCTCCGTGCTTGCTTTTTCTCAGAAAGAGCCGTGGTGTGCGATTTCGCCGGAAAACGCGTTTTCGGCCGAAAACGTGTACGTTTGCACTTCCCCGCCACAGGGAAGCTGCTAGCCGGGAATTCTCTGCCTGGTTCTACCCGCTGCCCGGAACGCTACGCAGGGCAAAAGCGGTTCTCGTCCTCCGTGCTTGCTTTTTCTCAGAAAGAGCCGTGGTGTGCGATTTCGCCGGAAAACGCGTTTTCGGCCGAAAACGTGTACGTTTGCACTTCCCCGCCACAGGGAAGCTGCTAGCCGGGAATTCTCTGCCTGGTTCTACCCGCTGCCCGGAACGCTACGCAGGGCAAAAGCGGTTCTCGTCCTCCGTGCTTGCTTTTTCTCAGAAAGAGCCGTGGTGTGCGTTTTCGCCGGAAAACGCGTTTTCGGCCGAAAACCTGTACGTTTGCACTTCCCCGCCACAGGGAAGCTGCTAGCCGGGATTTCTCTGCCTGGTTCTACCCGCTGCCCGGAACGCTACGCAGGGCAAAAGCGGTTCTCGTCCTCCGTGCTTGCTTTTTCTCAGAAAGAGCCGTGGTGTGCGTTTTCGCCGGAAAACGCGTTTTCGGCCGAAAACGTGTACGTTTGCACTTCCCCGCCACAGGGAAGCTGCTAGCCGGGAATTCTCTGCCTGGTTCTACCCGCTGCCCGGAACGCTACGCAGGGCAAAAGCGGCTCTCGTCCTCCGTGCTTGCTTTTTCTCAGAAAGAGCCGTGGTGTGCGATTTCGCCGGAAAACGCGTTTTCGGCCGAAAACGTGTACGTTTGCACTTCCCCGCCACAGGGAAGCTGCTAGCCGGGAATTCTCTGCCTGGTTCTACCCGCTGCCCGGAACGCTACGCAGGGCAAAAGCGGTTCTCGTCCTCCGTGCTTGCTTTTTCTCAGAAAGAGCCGTGGTGTGCGTTTTCGCCGGAAAACGCGTTTTCGGCCGAAAACGTGTACGTTTGCACTTCCCCGCCACAGGGAAGCTGCTAGCCGGGAATTCTCTGCCTGGTTCTACCCGCTGCCCGGAACGCTACGCAGGGCAAAAGCGGTTCTCGTCCTCCGTGCTTGCTTTTTCTCAGAAAGAGCCGTGGTGTGCGATTTCGCCGGAAAACGCGTTTTCGGCCTAAAACGTGTACGTTTGCACTTCCCCGCCACAGGGAAGCTGCTAGCCGGGAATTCTCTGCCTGGTTCTACCCGCTGCCCGGAACGCTACGCAGGGCAAAAGCGGTTCTCGTCCTCCGTGCTTGCTTTTTCTCAGAAAGAGCCGTGGTGTGCGTTTTCGCCGGAAAACGCGTTTTCGGCCGAAAACGTGTACGTTTGCACTTCCCCGCCACAGGGAAGCTGCTAGCCGGGAATTCTCTGCCTGGTTCTACCCGCTGCCCGGAACGCTACGCAGGGCAAAAGCGGTTCTCGTCCTCCGTGCTTGCTTTTTCTCAGAAAGAGCCGTGGTGTGCGTTTTCGCCGGAAAACGCGTTTTCGGCCGAAAACGTGTACGTTTGCACTTCCCCGCCACAGGGAAGCTGCTAGCCGGGAATTCTCTGCCTGGTTCTACCCGCTGCCCGGAACGCTACGCAGGGCAAAAGCGCTTCTCGTCCTCCGTGCTTGCTTTTTCTCAGAAAGAGCCGTGGTGTGCGTTTTCGCCGGAAAACGCGTTTTCGGCCGAAAACGTGTACGTTTGCACTTCCCCGCCACAGGGAAGCTGCTAGCCGGGAATTCTCTGCCTGGTTCTACCCGCTGCCCGGAACGCTACGCAGGGCAAAAGCGGTTCTTGTCCTCCGTGCTTGTTTTTTCTCAGAAAGAGCCGTGGTGTGCGTTTTCGCCGGAAAACGCGTTTTCAGCCGAAAACGTGTACGTTTGCACTTCCCCGCCACAGGGAAGCTGCTAGCCGGGAATTCTCTGCCTGGTTCTACCCGCTGCCCGGAACGCTACGCAGGGCAAAAGCGGTTCTCGTCCTCCGTGCTTGCTTTTTCTCAGAAAGAGCCGTGGTGTGCGTTTTCGCCGGAAAACGCGTTTTCGGCCGAAAACGTGTACGTTTGCACTTCCCCGCCACAGGGAAGCTGCTAGCCGGGAATTCTCTGCCTGGTTCTACCCGCTGCCCGGAACGCTACGCAGGGCAAAAGCGGTTCTCGTCCTCCGTGCTTGCTTTTTCTCAGAAAGAGCCGTGGTGTGCGTTTTCGCCGGAAAACGCGTTTTCGGCCGAAAACGTGTACGTTTGCACTTCCCCGCCACAGGGAAGCTGCTAGCCGGGAATTCTCTGCCTGGTTCTACCCGCTGCCCGGAACGCTACGCCGGGCAAAAGCGGTTCTCGTCCTCCGTGCTTTCTTTTTCTCAGAAAGAGCCGTGGTGTGCGATTTCGCCGGAAAACGCGTTTTCGGCCGAAAACGTGTACGTTTGCACTTCCCCGCCACAGGGAAGCTGCTAGCCGGGAATTCTCTGCCTGGTTCTACCCGCTGCCCGGAACGCTACGCAGGGCAAAAGCGGTTCTCGTCCTCCGTGCTTGCTTTTTCTCAGAAAGAGCCGTGGTGTGCGATTTCGCCGGAAAACGCGTTTTCGGCCGAAAACGTGTACGTTTGCACTTCCCCGCCACAGGGAAGCTGCTAGCCGGGAATTCTCTGCCTGGTTCTACCCGCTGCCCGGAACGCTACGCAGGGCAAAAGCGGTTCTCGTCCTCCGTGCTTGCTTTTTCTCAGAAAGAGCCGTGGTGTGCGATTTCGCCGGAAAACGCGTTTTCGGCCGAAAACGTGTACGTTTGCACTTCCCCGCCACAGGGAAGCTGCTAGCCGGGAATTCTCTGCCTGGTTCTACCCGCTGCCCGGAACGCTACGCAGGGCAAAAGCGGTTCTCGTCCTCCGTGCTTGCTTTTTCTCAGAAAGAGCCGTGGTGTGCGATTTCGCCGGAAAACGCGTTTTCGGCCGAAAACGTGTACGTTTGCACTTCCCCGCCACAGGGAAGCTGCTAGCCGGGAATTCTCTGCCTGGTTCTACCCGCTGCCCGGAACGCTACGCAGGGCAAAAGCGGTTCTCGTCCTCCGTGCTTGCTTTTTCTCAGAAAGAGCCGTGGTGTGCGTTTTCGCCGGAAAACGTGTTTTCAGCCGAAAACGTGTACGTTTGCATTTCCCCGCCACAGGGAAGCTGCTAGCCGGGAATTCTCTGCCTGGTTCTACCCGCTGCCCGGAACGCTACGCAGGGCAAAAGCGGTTCTCGTCCTCCGTGCTTGCTTTTTCTCAGAAAGAGCCGTGGTGTGCGTTTTCGCCGGAAAACGCGTTTTCGGCCGAAAACGTGTACGTTTGCACTTCCCCGCCACAGGGAAGCTGCTAGCCGGGAATTCTCTGCCTGGTTCTACCCGCTGCCCGGAACGCTACGCAGGGCAAAAGCGGTTCTCGTCCTCCGTGCTTGCTTTTTCTCAGAAAGAGCCGTGGTGTGCGTTTTCGCCGGAAAACGCGTTTTCGGCCGAAAACGTGTACGTTTGCACTTCCCCGCCACAGGGAAGCTGCTAGCCGGGAATTCTCTGCCTGGTTCTACCCGCTGCCCGGAACGCTACGCAGGGCAAAAGCGGTTCTCGTCCTCCGTGCTTGCTTTTTCTCAGAAAGAGCCGTGGTGTGCGTTTTCGCCGGAAAACGCGTTTTCGGCCGAAAACGTGTACGTTTGCACTTCCCCGCCACAGGGAAGCTGCTAGCCGGGAATTCTCTGCCTGGTTCTACCCGCTGCCCGGAACGCTACGCAGGGCAAAAGCGGTTCTCGTCCTCCGTGCTTGCTTTTTCTCAGA
Source organism: Athene noctua (assembly GCF_965140245.1). Taxonomy (NCBI): domain Eukaryota; kingdom Metazoa; phylum Chordata; class Aves; order Strigiformes; family Strigidae; genus Athene; species Athene noctua. The sequence goes on along the minus strand of NW_027437896.1, from coordinate 742 downwards.
AAGAGCCGTGGTGTGCGTTTTCGCCGGAAAACGCGTTTTCGGCCGAAAACGTGTACGTTTGCACTTCCCCGCCACAGGGAAGCTGCTAGCCGGGAATTCTCTGCCTGCTTCTACCCGCTGCCCGGAACGCTACGCAGGGCAAAAGCGGTTCTCGTCCTCCTTGCTTGCTTTTTCTCAGAAAGAGCCGTGGTGTGCGTTTTCGCCGGAAAACGCGTTTTCGGCCGAAAACGTGTACGTTTGCACTTCCCCGCCACAGGGAAGCTGCTAGCCGGGAATTCTCTGCCTGGTTCTACCCGCTGCCCGGAACGCTACGCAGGGCAAAAGCGGTTCTCGTCCTCCGTGCTTGCTTTTTCTCAGAAAGAGCCGTGGTGTGCGATTTCGCCGGAAAACGCGTTTTCGGCTGAAAACGTGTACGTTTGCACTTCCCCGCCACAGGGAAGCTGCTAGCCGGGAATTCTCTGCCTGGTTCTACCCGCTGCCCGGAACGCTACGCAGGGCAAAAGCGGTTCTCGTCCTCCGTGCTTTCTTTTTCTCAGAAAGAGCCGTGGTGTGCGTTTTCGCCGGAAAACGCGTTTTCGGCCGAAAACGTGTACGTTTGCACTTCCCCGCCACAGGGAAGCTGCTAGCCGGGAATTCTCTGCCTGGTTCTACCCGCTGCCCGGAACGCTACGCAGGGCAAAAGCGGTTCTCGTCCTCCGTGCTTGCTTTTTCTCAGAAAGAGCCGTGGTGTGCGTTTTCGCCG
>NW_027437895.1:0-80248 GCF_965140245.1 Athene noctua | reverse complement strand
GAAAAAGCAAGCACGGAGGACGAGAACCGCTTTTGCCCTGCGTAGCGTTCCGGGCAGCGGGTAGAACCAGGCAGAGAATTCCCGGCTAGCAGCTTCCCTGTGGCGGGGAAGTGCAAACGTACACGTTTTCGGCCGAAAACGCGTTTTCCGGCGAAAACGCACACCACGGCTCTTTCTGAGAAAAAGCAAGCACGGAGGACGAGAACCGCTTTTGCCCTGCGTAGCGTTCCGGGCAGCGGGTAGAACCAGGCAGAGAATTCCCGGCTAGCAGCTTCCCTGTGGCGGGGAAGTGCAAACGTACACGTTTTCGGCCGAAAACGCGTTTTCCGGCGAAAACGCACACCACGGCTCTTTCTGAGAAAAAGCAAGCACGGAGGACGAGAACCGCTTTTGCCCTGCGTAGCGTTCCGGGCAGCGGGTAGAACCAGGCAGAGAATTCCCGGCTAGCAGCTTCCCTGTGGCGGGGAAGTGCAAACGTACACGTTTTCGGCCGAAAACGCGTTTTCCGGCGAAAACGCACACCACGGCTCTTTCTGAGAAAAAGCAAGCACGGAGGACGAGAACCGCTTTTGCCCTGCGTAGCGTTCCGGGCAGCGGGTAGAACCAGGCAGAGAATTCCCGGCTAGCAGCTTCCCTGTGGCGGGGAAGTGCAAACGTACACGTTTTCGGCCGAAAACGCGTTTTCCGGCGAAAACGCACACCACGGCTCTTTCTGAGAAAAAGCAAGCACGGAGGACGAGAACCGCTTTTGCCCTGCGTAGCGTTCCGGGCAGCGGGTAGAACCAGGCAGAGAATTCGAGCGCAGTGTGCAAGTGCAAACGTACACGTTTTCGGCCGAAAACGCGTTTTCCGGCGAAAACGCACACCACGGCTCTTTCTGAGAAAAAGCAAGCACGGAGGACGAGAACCGCTTTTGCCCTGCGTAGCGTTCCGGGCAGCGGGTAGAACCAGGCAGAGAATTCCCGGCTAGCAGCTTCCCTGTGGCGGGGAAGTGCAAACGTACACGTTTTCGGCCGAAAACGCGTTTTCCGGCGAAAACGCACACCACGGCTCTTTCTGAGAAAAAGCAAGCACGGAGGACGAGAACCGCTTTTGCCCTGCGTAGCGTTCCGGGCAGCGGGTAGAACCAGGCAGAGAATTCCCGGCTAGCAGCTTCCCTGTGGCGGGGAAGTGCAAACGTACACGTTTTCGGCCGAAAACGCGTTTTCCGGCGAAAACGCACACCACGGCTCTTTCTGAGAAAAAGCAAGCACGGAGGACGAGAACCGCTTTTGCCCTGCGTAGCGTTCCGGGCAGCGGGTAGAACCAGGCAGAGAATTCCCGGCTAGCAGCTTCCCTGTGGCGGGGAAGTGCAAACGTACACGTTTTCGGCCGAAAACGCGTTTTCCGGCGAAAACGCACACCACGGCTCTTTCTGAGAAAAAGCAAGCACGGAGGACGAGAACCGCTTTTGCCCTGCGTAGCGTTCCGGGCAGCGGGTAGAACCAGGCAGAGAATTCCCGGCTAGCAGCTTCCCTGTGGCGGGGAAGTGCAAACGTACACGTTTTCGGCCGAAAACGCGTTTTCCGGCGAAAACGCACACCACGGCTCTTTCTGAGAAAAAGCAAGCACGGAGGACGAGAACCGCTTTTGCCCTGCGTAGCGTTCCGGGCAGCGGGTAGAACCAGGCAGAGAATTCCCGGCTAGCAGCTTCCCTGTGGCGGGGAAGTGCAAACGTACACGTTTTCGGCCGAAAACGCGTTTTCCGGCGAAAACGCACACCACGGCTCTTTCTGAGAAAAAGCAAGCACGGAGGACGAGAACCGCTTTTGCCCTGCGTAGCGTTCCGGGCAGCGGGTAGAACCAGGCAGAGAATTCCCGGCTAGCAGCTTCCCTGTGGCGGGGAAGTGCAAACGTACACGTTTTCGGCCGAAAACGCGTTTTCCGGCGAAAACGCACACCACGGCTCTTTCTGAGAAAAAGCAAGCACGGAGGACGAGAACCGCTTTTGCCCTGCGTAGCGTTCCGGGCAGCGGGTAGAACCAGGCAGAGAATTCCCGGCTAGCAGCTTCCCTGTGGCGGGGAAGTGCAAACGTACACGTTTTCGGCCGAAAACGCGTTTTCCGGCGAAAACGCACACCACGGCTCTTTCTGAGAAAAAGCAAGCACGGAGGACGAGAACCGCTTTTGCCCTGCGTAGCGTTCCGGGCAGCGGGTAGAACCAGGCAGAGAATTCCCGGCTAGCAGCTTCCCTGTGGCGGGGAAGTGCAAACGTACACGTTTTCGGCCGAAAACGCGTTTTCCGGCGAAAACGCACACCACGGCTCTTTCTGAGAAAAAGCAAGCACGGAGGACGAGAACCGCTTTTGCCCTGCGTAGCGTTCCGGGCAGCGGGTAGAACCAGGCAGAGAATTCCCGGCTAGCAGCTTCCCTGTGGCGGGGAAGTGCAAACGTACACGTTTTCGGCCGAAAACGCGTTTTCCGGCGAAAACGCACACCACGGCTCTTTCTGAGAAAAAGCAAGCACGGAGGACGAGAACCGCTTTTGCCCTGCGTAGCGTTCCGGGCAGCGGGTAGAACCAGGCAGAGAATTCCCGGCTAGCAGCTTCCCTGTGGCGGGGAAGTGCAAACGTACACGTTTTCGGCCGAAAACGCGTTTTCCGGCGAAAACGCACACCACGGCTCTTTCTGAGAAAAAGCAAGCACGGAGGACGAGAACCGCTTTTGCCCTGCGTAGCGTTCCGGGCAGCGGGTAGAACCAGGCAGAGAATTCCCGGCTAGCAGCTTCCCTGTGGCGGGGAAGTGCAAACGTACACGTTTTCGGCCGAAAACGCGTTTTCCGGCGAAAACGCACACCACGGCTCTTTCTGAGAAAAAGCAAGCACGGAGGACGAGAACCGCTTTTGCCCTGCGTAGCGTTCCGGGCAGCGGGTAGAACCAGGCAGAGAATTCCCGGCTAGCAGCTTCCCTGTGGCGGGGAAGTGCAAACGTACACGTTTTCGGCCGAAAACGCGTTTTCCGGCGAAAACGCACACCACGGCTCTTTCTGAGAAAAAGCAAGCACGGAGGACGAGAACCGCTTTTGCCCTGCGTAGCGTTCCGGGCAGCGGGTAGAACCAGGCAGAGAATTCCCGGCTAGCAGCTTCCCTGTGGCGGGGAAGTGCAAACGTACACGTTTTCGGCCGAAAACGCGTTTTCCGGCGAAAACGCACACCACGGCTCTTTCTGAGAAAAAGCAAGCACGGAGGACGAGAACCGCTTTTGCCCTGCGTAGCGTTCCGGGCAGCGGGTAGAACCAGGCAGAGAATTCCCGGCTAGCAGCTTCCCTGTGGCGGGGAAGTGCAAACGTACACGTTTTCGGCCGAAAACGCGTTTTCCGGCGAAAACGCACACCACGGCTCTTTCTGAGAAAAAGCAAGCACGGAGGACGAGAACCGCTTTTGCCCTGCGTAGCGTTCCGGGCAGCGGGTAGAACCAGGCAGAGAATTCCCGGCTAGCAGCTTCCCTGTGGCGGGGAAGTGCAAACGTACACGTTTTCGGCCGAAAACGCGTTTTCCGGCGAAAACGCACACCACGGCTCTTTCTGAGAAAAAGCAAGCACGGAGGACGAGAACCGCTTTTGCCCTGCGTAGCGTTCCGGGCAGCGGGTAGAACCAGGCAGAGAATTCCCGGCTAGCAGCTTCCCTGTGGCGGGGAAGTGCAAACGTACACGTTTTCGGCCGAAAACGCGTTTTCCGGCGAAAACGCACACCACGGCTCTTTCTGAGAAAAAGCAAGCACGGAGGACGAGAACCGCTTTTGCCCTGCGTAGCGTTCCGGGCAGCGGGTAGAACCAGGCAGAGAATTCCCGGCTAGCAGCTTCCCTGTGGCGGGGAAGTGCAAACGTACACGTTTTCGGCCGAAAACGCGTTTTCCGGCGAAAACGCACACCACGGCTCTTTCTGAGAAAAAGCAAGCACGGAGGACGAGAACCGCTTTTGCCCTGCGTAGCGTTCCGGGCAGCGGGTAGAACCAGGCAGAGAATTCCCGGCTAGCAGCTTCCCTGTGGCGGGGAAGTGCAAACGTACACGTTTTCGGCCGAAAACGCGTTTTCCGGCGAAAACGCACACCACGGCTCTTTCTGAGAAAAAGCAAGCACGGAGGACGAGAACCGCTTTTGCCCTGCGTAGCGTTCCGGGCAGCGGGTAGAACCAGGCAGAGAATTCCCGGCTAGCAGCTTCCCTGTGGCGGGGAAGTGCAAACGTACACGTTTTCGGCCGAAAACGCGTTTTCCGGCGAAAACGCACACCACGGCTCTTTCTGAGAAAAAGCAAGCACGGAGGACGAGAACCGCTTTTGCCCTGCGTAGCGTTCCGGGCAGCGGGTAGAACCAGGCAGAGAATTCCCGGCTAGCAGCTTCCCTGTGGCGGGGAAGTGCAAACGTACACGTTTTCGGCCGAAAACGCGTTTTCCGGCGAAAACGCACACCACGGCTCTTTCTGAGAAAAAGCAAGCACGGAGGACGAGAACCGCTTTTGCCCTGCGTAGCGTTCCGGGCAGCGGGTAGAACCAGGCAGAGAATTCCCGGCTAGCAGCTTCCCTGTGGCGGGGAAGTGCAAACGTACACGTTTTCGGCCGAAAACGCGTTTTCCGGCGAAAACGCACACCACGGCTCTTTCTGAGAAAAAGCAAGCACGGAGGACGAGAACCGCTTTTGCCCTGCGTAGCGTTCCGGGCAGCGGGTAGAACCAGGCAGAGAATTCCCGGCTAGCAGCTTCCCTGTGGCGGGGAAGTGCAAACGTACACGTTTTCGGCCGAAAACGCGTTTTCCGGCGAAAACGCACACCACGGCTCTTTCTGAGAAAAAGCAAGCACGGAGGACGAGAACCGCTTTTGCCCTGCGTAGCGTTCCGGGCAGCGGGTAGAACCAGGCAGAGAATTCCCGGCTAGCAGCTTCCCTGTGGCGGGGAAGTGCAAACGTACACGTTTTCGGCCGAAAACGCGTTTTCCGGCGAAAACGCACACCACGGCTCTTTCTGAGAAAAAGCAAGCACGGAGGACGAGAACCGCTTTTGCCCTGCGTAGCGTTCCGGGCAGCGGGTAGAACCAGGCAGAGAATTCCCGGCTAGCAGCTTCCCTGTGGCGGGGAAGTGCAAACGTACACGTTTTCGGCCGAAAACGCGTTTTCCGGCGAAAACGCACACCACGGCTCTTTCTGAGAAAAAGCAAGCACGGAGGACGAGAACCGCTTTTGCCCTGCGTAGCGTTCCGGGCAGCGGGTAGAACCAGGCAGAGAATTCCCGGCTAGCAGCTTCCCTGTGGCGGGGAAGTGCAAACGTACACGTTTTCGGCCGAAAACGCGTTTTCCGGCGAAAACGCACACCACGGCTCTTTCTGAGAAAAAGCAAGCACGGAGGACGAGAACCGCTTTTGCCCTGCGTAGCGTTCCGGGCAGCGGGTAGAACCAGGCAGAGAATTCCCGGCTAGCAGCTTCCCTGTGGCGGGGAAGTGCAAACGTACACGTTTTCGGCCGAAAACGCGTTTTCCGGCGAAAACGCACACCACGGCTCTTTCTGAGAAAAAGCAAGCACGGAGGACGAGAACCGCTTTTGCCCTGCGTAGCGTTCCGGGCAGCGGGTAGAACCAGGCAGAGAATTCCCGGCTAGCAGCTTCCCTGTGGCGGGGAAGTGCAAACGTACACGTTTTCGGCCGAAAACGCGTTTTCCGGCGAAAACGCACACCACGGCTCTTTCTGAGAAAAAGCAAGCACGGAGGACGAGAACCGCTTTTGCCCTGCGTAGCGTTCCGGGCAGCGGGTAGAACCAGGCAGAGAATTCCCGGCTAGCAGCTTCCCTGTGGCGGGGAAGTGCAAACGTACACGTTTTCGGCCGAAAACGCGTTTTCCGGCGAAAACGCACACCACGGCTCTTTCTGAGAAAAAGCAAGCACGGAGGACGAGAACCGCTTTTGCCCTGCGTAGCGTTCCGGGCAGCGGGTAGAACCAGGCAGAGAATTCCCGGCTAGCAGCTTCCCTGTGGCGGGGAAGTGCAAACGTACACGTTTTCGGCCGAAAACGCGTTTTCCGGCGAAAACGCACACCACGGCTCTTTCTGAGAAAAAGCAAGCACGGAGGACGAGAACCGCTTTTGCCCTGCGTAGCGTTCCGGGCAGCGGGTAGAACCAGGCAGAGAATTCCCGGCTAGCAGCTTCCCTGTGGCGGGGAAGTGCAAACGTACACGTTTTCGGCCGAAAACGCGTTTTCCGGCGAAAACGCACACCACGGCTCTTTCTGAGAAAAAGCAAGCACGGAGGACGAGAACCGCTTTTGCCCTGCGTAGCGTTCCGGGCAGCGGGTAGAACCAGGCAGAGAATTCCCGGCTAGCAGCTTCCCTGTGGCGGGGAAGTGCAAACGTACACGTTTTCGGCCGAAAACGCGTTTTCCGGCGAAAACGCACACCACGGCTCTTTCTGAGAAAAAGCAAGCACGGAGGACGAGAACCGCTTTTGCCCTGCGTAGCGTTCCGGGCAGCGGGTAGAACCAGGCAGAGAATTCCCGGCTAGCAGCTTCCCTGTGGCGGGGAAGTGCAAACGTACACGTTTTCGGCCGAAAACGCGTTTTCCGGCGAAAACGCACACCACGGCTCTTTCTGAGAAAAAGCAAGCACGGAGGACGAGAACCGCTTTTGCCCTGCGTAGCGTTCCGGGCAGCGGGTAGAACCAGGCAGAGAATTCCCGGCTAGCAGCTTCCCTGTGGCGGGGAAGTGCAAACGTACACGTTTTCGGCCGAAAACGCGTTTTCCGGCGAAAACGCACACCACGGCTCTTTCTGAGAAAAAGCAAGCACGGAGGACGAGAACCGCTTTTGCCCTGCGTAGCGTTCCGGGCAGCGGGTAGAACCAGGCAGAGAATTCCCGGCTAGCAGCTTCCCTGTGGCGGGGAAGTGCAAACGTACACGTTTTCGGCCGAAAACGCGTTTTCCGGCGAAAACGCACACCACGGCTCTTTCTGAGAAAAAGCAAGCACGGAGGACGAGAACCGCTTTTGCCCTGCGTAGCGTTCCGGGCAGCGGGTAGAACCAGGCAGAGAATTCCCGGCTAGCAGCTTCCCTGTGGCGGGGAAGTGCAAACGTACACGTTTTCGGCCGAAAACGCGTTTTCCGGCGAAAACGCACACCACGGCTCTTTCTGAGAAAAAGCAAGCACGGAGGACGAGAACCGCTTTTGCCCTGCGTAGCGTTCCGGGCAGCGGGTAGAACCAGGCAGAGAATTCCCGGCTAGCAGCTTCCCTGTGGCGGGGAAGTGCAAACGTACACGTTTTCGGCCGAAAACGCGTTTTCCGGCGAAAACGCACACCACGGCTCTTTCTGAGAAAAAGCAAGCACGGAGGACGAGAACCGCTTTTGCCCTGCGTAGCGTTCCGGGCAGCGGGTAGAACCAGGCAGAGAATTCCCGGCTAGCAGCTTCCCTGTGGCGGGGAAGTGCAAACGTACACGTTTTCGGCCGAAAACGCGTTTTCCGGCGAAAACGCACACCACGGCTCTTTCTGAGAAAAAGCAAGCACGGAGGACGAGAACCGCTTTTGCCCTGCGTAGCGTTCCGGGCAGCGGGTAGAACCAGGCAGAGAATTCCCGGCTAGCAGCTTCCCTGTGGCGGGGAAGTGCAAACGTACACGTTTTCGGCCGAAAACGCGTTTTCCGGCGAAAACGCACACCACGGCTCTTTCTGAGAAAAAGCAAGCACGGAGGACGAGAACCGCTTTTGCCCTGCGTAGCGTTCCGGGCAGCGGGTAGAACCAGGCAGAGAATTCCCGGCTAGCAGCTTCCCTGTGGCGGGGAAGTGCAAACGTACACGTTTTCGGCCGAAAACGCGTTTTCCGGCGAAAACGCACACCACGGCTCTTTCTGAGAAAAAGCAAGCACGGAGGACGAGAACCGCTTTTGCCCTGCGTAGCGTTCCGGGCAGCGGGTAGAACCAGGCAGAGAATTCCCGGCTAGCAGCTTCCCTGTGGCGGGGAAGTGCAAACGTACACGTTTTCGGCCGAAAACGCGTTTTCCGGCGAAAACGCACACCACGGCTCTTTCTGAGAAAAAGCAAGCACGGAGGACGAGAACCGCTTTTGCCCTGCGTAGCGTTCCGGGCAGCGGGTAGAACCAGGCAGAGAATTCCCGGCTAGCAGCTTCCCTGTGGCGGGGAAGTGCAAACGTACACGTTTTCGGCCGAAAACGCGTTTTCCGGCGAAAACGCACACCACGGCTCTTTCTGAGAAAAAGCAAGCACGGAGGACGAGAACCGCTTTTGCCCTGCGTAGCGTTCCGGGCAGCGGGTAGAACCAGGCAGAGAATTCCCGGCTAGCAGCTTCCCTGTGGCGGGGAAGTGCAAACGTACACGTTTTCGGCCGAAAACGCGTTTTCCGGCGAAAACGCACACCACGGCTCTTTCTGAGAAAAAGCAAGCACGGAGGACGAGAACCGCTTTTGCCCTGCGTAGCGTTCCGGGCAGCGGGTAGAACCAGGCAGAGAATTCCCGGCTAGCAGCTTCCCTGTGGCGGGGAAGTGCAAACGTACACGTTTTCGGCCGAAAACGCGTTTTCCGGCGAAAACGCACACCACGGCTCTTTCTGAGAAAAAGCAAGCACGGAGGACGAGAACCGCTTTTGCCCTGCGTAGCGTTCCGGGCAGCGGGTAGAACCAGGCAGAGAATTCCCGGCTAGCAGCTTCCCTGTGGCGGGGAAGTGCAAACGTACACGTTTTCGGCCGAAAACGCGTTTTCCGGCGAAAACGCACACCACGGCTCTTTCTGAGAAAAAGCAAGCACGGAGGACGAGAACCGCTTTTGCCCTGCGTAGCGTTCCGGGCAGCGGGTAGAACCAGGCAGAGAATTCCCGGCTAGCAGCTTCCCTGTGGCGGGGAAGTGCAAACGTACACGTTTTCGGCCGAAAACGCGTTTTCCGGCGAAAACGCACACCACGGCTCTTTCTGAGAAAAAGCAAGCACGGAGGACGAGAACCGCTTTTGCCCTGCGTAGCGTTCCGGGCAGCGGGTAGAACCAGGCAGAGAATTCCCGGCTAGCAGCTTCCCTGTGGCGGGGAAGTGCAAACGTACACGTTTTCGGCCGAAAACGCGTTTTCCGGCGAAAACGCACACCACGGCTCTTTCTGAGAAAAAGCAAGCACGGAGGACGAGAACCGCTTTTGCCCTGCGTAGCGTTCCGGGCAGCGGGTAGAACCAGGCAGAGAATTCCCGGCTAGCAGCTTCCCTGTGGCGGGGAAGTGCAAACGTACACGTTTTCGGCCGAAAACGCGTTTTCCGGCGAAAACGCACACCACGGCTCTTTCTGAGAAAAAGCAAGCACGGAGGACGAGAACCGCTTTTGCCCTGCGTAGCGTTCCGGGCAGCGGGTAGAACCAGGCAGAGAATTCCCGGCTAGCAGCTTCCCTGTGGCGGGGAAGTGCAAACGTACACGTTTTCGGCCGAAAACGCGTTTTCCGGCGAAAACGCACACCACGGCTCTTTCTGAGAAAAAGCAAGCACGGAGGACGAGAACCGCTTTTGCCCTGCGTAGCGTTCCGGGCAGCGGGTAGAACCAGGCAGAGAATTCCCGGCTAGCAGCTTCCCTGTGGCGGGGAAGTGCAAACGTACACGTTTTCGGCCGAAAACGCGTTTTCCGGCGAAAACGCACACCACGGCTCTTTCTGAGAAAAAGCAAGCACGGAGGACGAGAACCGCTTTTGCCCTGCGTAGCGTTCCGGGCAGCGGGTAGAACCAGGCAGAGAATTCCCGGCTAGCAGCTTCCCTGTGGCGGGGAAGTGCAAACGTACACGTTTTCGGCCGAAAACGCGTTTTCCGGCGAAAACGCACACCACGGCTCTTTCTGAGAAAAAGCAAGCACGGAGGACGAGAACCGCTTTTGCCCTGCGTAGCGTTCCGGGCAGCGGGTAGAACCAGGCAGAGAATTCCCGGCTAGCAGCTTCCCTGTGGCGGGGAAGTGCAAACGTACACGTTTTCGGCCGAAAACGCGTTTTCCGGCGAAAACGCACACCACGGCTCTTTCTGAGAAAAAGCAAGCACGGAGGACGAGAACCGCTTTTGCCCTGCGTAGCGTTCCGGGCAGCGGGTAGAACCAGGCAGAGAATTCCCGGCTAGCAGCTTCCCTGTGGCGGGGAAGTGCAAACGTACACGTTTTCGGCCGAAAACGCGTTTTCCGGCGAAAACGCACACCACGGCTCTTTCTGAGAAAAAGCAAGCACGGAGGACGAGAACCGCTTTTGCCCTGCGTAGCGTTCCGGGCAGCGGGTAGAACCAGGCAGAGAATTCCCGGCTAGCAGCTTCCCTGTGGCGGGGAAGTGCAAACGTACACGTTTTCGGCCGAAAACGCGTTTTCCGGCGAAAACGCACACCACGGCTCTTTCTGAGAAAAAGCAAGCACGGAGGACGAGAACCGCTTTTGCCCTGCGTAGCGTTCCGGGCAGCGGGTAGAACCAGGCAGAGAATTCCCGGCTAGCAGCTTCCCTGTGGCGGGGAAGTGCAAACGTACACGTTTTCGGCCGAAAACGCGTTTTCCGGCGAAAACGCACACCACGGCTCTTTCTGAGAAAAAGCAAGCACGGAGGACGAGAACCGCTTTTGCCCTGCGTAGCGTTCCGGGCAGCGGGTAGAACCAGGCAGAGAATTCCCGGCTAGCAGCTTCCCTGTGGCGGGGAAGTGCAAACGTACACGTTTTCGGCCGAAAACGCGTTTTCCGGCGAAAACGCACACCACGGCTCTTTCTGAGAAAAAGCAAGCACGGAGGACGAGAACCGCTTTTGCCCTGCGTAGCGTTCCGGGCAGCGGGTAGAACCAGGCAGAGAATTCCCGGCTAGCAGCTTCCCTGTGGCGGGGAAGTGCAAACGTACACGTTTTCGGCCGAAAACGCGTTTTCCGGCGAAAACGCACACCACGGCTCTTTCTGAGAAAAAGCAAGCACGGAGGACGAGAACCGCTTTTGCCCTGCGTAGCGTTCCGGGCAGCGGGTAGAACCAGGCAGAGAATTCCCGGCTAGCAGCTTCCCTGTGGCGGGGAAGTGCAAACGTACACGTTTTCGGCCGAAAACGCGTTTTCCGGCGAAAACGCACACCACGGCTCTTTCTGAGAAAAAGCAAGCACGGAGGACGAGAACCGCTTTTGCCCTGCGTAGCGTTCCGGGCAGCGGGTAGAACCAGGCAGAGAATTCCCGGCTAGCAGCTTCCCTGTGGCGGGGAAGTGCAAACGTACACGTTTTCGGCCGAAAACGCGTTTTCCGGCGAAAACGCACACCACGGCTCTTTCTGAGAAAAAGCAAGCACGGAGGACGAGAACCGCTTTTGCCCTGCGTAGCGTTCCGGGCAGCGGGTAGAACCAGGCAGAGAATTCCCGGCTAGCAGCTTCCCTGTGGCGGGGAAGTGCAAACGTACACGTTTTCGGCCGAAAACGCGTTTTCCGGCGAAAACGCACACCACGGCTCTTTCTGAGAAAAAGCAAGCACGGAGGACGAGAACCGCTTTTGCCCTGCGTAGCGTTCCGGGCAGCGGGTAGAACCAGGCAGAGAATTCCCGGCTAGCAGCTTCCCTGTGGCGGGGAAGTGCAAACGTACACGTTTTCGGCCGAAAACGCGTTTTCCGGCGAAAACGCACACCACGGCTCTTTCTGAGAAAAAGCAAGCACGGAGGACGAGAACCGCTTTTGCCCTGCGTAGCGTTCCGGGCAGCGGGTAGAACCAGGCAGAGAATTCCCGGCTAGCAGCTTCCCTGTGGCGGGGAAGTGCAAACGTACACGTTTTCGGCCGAAAACGCGTTTTCCGGCGAAAACGCACACCACGGCTCTTTCTGAGAAAAAGCAAGCACGGAGGACGAGAACCGCTTTTGCCCTGCGTAGCGTTCCGGGCAGCGGGTAGAACCAGGCAGAGAATTCCCGGCTAGCAGCTTCCCTGTGGCGGGGAAGTGCAAACGTACACGTTTTCGGCCGAAAACGCGTTTTCCGGCGAAAACGCACACCACGGCTCTTTCTGAGAAAAAGCAAGCACGGAGGACGAGAACCGCTTTTGCCCTGCGTAGCGTTCCGGGCAGCGGGTAGAACCAGGCAGAGAATTCCCGGCTAGCAGCTTCCCTGTGGCGGGGAAGTGCAAACGTACACGTTTTCGGCCGAAAACGCGTTTTCCGGCGAAAACGCACACCACGGCTCTTTCTGAGAAAAAGCAAGCACGGAGGACGAGAACCGCTTTTGCCCTGCGTAGCGTTCCGGGCAGCGGGTAGAACCAGGCAGAGAATTCCCGGCTAGCAGCTTCCCTGTGGCGGGGAAGTGCAAACGTACACGTTTTCGGCCGAAAACGCGTTTTCCGGCGAAAACGCACACCACGGCTCTTTCTGAGAAAAAGCAAGCACGGAGGACGAGAACCGCTTTTGCCCTGCGTAGCGTTCCGGGCAGCGGGTAGAACCAGGCAGAGAATTCCCGGCTAGCAGCTTCCCTGTGGCGGGGAAGTGCAAACGTACACGTTTTCGGCCGAAAACGCGTTTTCCGGCGAAAACGCACACCACGGCTCTTTCTGAGAAAAAGCAAGCACGGAGGACGAGAACCGCTTTTGCCCTGCGTAGCGTTCCGGGCAGCGGGTAGAACCAGGCAGAGAATTCCCGGCTAGCAGCTTCCCTGTGGCGGGGAAGTGCAAACGTACACGTTTTCGGCCGAAAACGCGTTTTCCGGCGAAAACGCACACCACGGCTCTTTCTGAGAAAAAGCAAGCACGGAGGACGAGAACCGCTTTTGCCCTGCGTAGCGTTCCGGGCAGCGGGTAGAACCAGGCAGAGAATTCCCGGCTAGCAGCTTCCCTGTGGCGGGGAAGTGCAAACGTACACGTTTTCGGCCGAAAACGCGTTTTCCGGCGAAAACGCACACCACGGCTCTTTCTGAGAAAAAGCAAGCACGGAGGACGAGAACCGCTTTTGCCCTGCGTAGCGTTCCGGGCAGCGGGTAGAACCAGGCAGAGAATTCCCGGCTAGCAGCTTCCCTGTGGCGGGGAAGTGCAAACGTACACGTTTTCGGCCGAAAACGCGTTTTCCGGCGAAAACGCACACCACGGCTCTTTCTGAGAAAAAGCAAGCACGGAGGACGAGAACCGCTTTTGCCCTGCGTAGCGTTCCGGGCAGCGGGTAGAACCAGGCAGAGAATTCCCGGCTAGCAGCTTCCCTGTGGCGGGGAAGTGCAAACGTACACGTTTTCGGCCGAAAACGCGTTTTCCGGCGAAAACGCACACCACGGCTCTTTCTGAGAAAAAGCAAGCACGGAGGACGAGAACCGCTTTTGCCCTGCGTAGCGTTCCGGGCAGCGGGTAGAACCAGGCAGAGAATTCCCGGCTAGCAGCTTCCCTGTGGCGGGGAAGTGCAAACGTACACGTTTTCGGCCGAAAACGCGTTTTCCGGCGAAAACGCACACCACGGCTCTTTCTGAGAAAAAGCAAGCACGGAGGACGAGAACCGCTTTTGCCCTGCGTAGCGTTCCGGGCAGCGGGTAGAACCAGGCAGAGAATTCCCGGCTAGCAGCTTCCCTGTGGCGGGGAAGTGCAAACGTACACGTTTTCGGCCGAAAACGCGTTTTCCGGCGAAAACGCACACCACGGCTCTTTCTGAGAAAAAGCAAGCACGGAGGACGAGAACCGCTTTTGCCCTGCGTAGCGTTCCGGGCAGCGGGTAGAACCAGGCAGAGAATTCCCGGCTAGCAGCTTCCCTGTGGCGGGGAAGTGCAAACGTACACGTTTTCGGCCGAAAACGCGTTTTCCGGCGAAAACGCACACCACGGCTCTTTCTGAGAAAAAGCAAGCACGGAGGACGAGAACCGCTTTTGCCCTGCGTAGCGTTCCGGGCAGCGGGTAGAACCAGGCAGAGAATTCCCGGCTAGCAGCTTCCCTGTGGCGGGGAAGTGCAAACGTACACGTTTTCGGCCGAAAACGCGTTTTCCGGCGAAAACGCACACCACGGCTCTTTCTGAGAAAAAGCAAGCACGGAGGACGAGAACCGCTTTTGCCCTGCGTAGCGTTCCGGGCAGCGGGTAGAACCAGGCAGAGAATTCCCGGCTAGCAGCTTCCCTGTGGCGGGGAAGTGCAAACGTACACGTTTTCGGCCGAAAACGCGTTTTCCGGCGAAAACGCACACCACGGCTCTTTCTGAGAAAAAGCAAGCACGGAGGACGAGAACCGCTTTTGCCCTGCGTAGCGTTCCGGGCAGCGGGTAGAACCAGGCAGAGAATTCCCGGCTAGCAGCTTCCCTGTGGCGGGGAAGTGCAAACGTACACGTTTTCGGCCGAAAACGCGTTTTCCGGCGAAAACGCACACCACGGCTCTTTCTGAGAAAAAGCAAGCACGGAGGACGAGAACCGCTTTTGCCCTGCGTAGCGTTCCGGGCAGCGGGTAGAACCAGGCAGAGAATTCCCGGCTAGCAGCTTCCCTGTGGCGGGGAAGTGCAAACGTACACGTTTTCGGCCGAAAACGCGTTTTCCGGCGAAAACGCACACCACGGCTCTTTCTGAGAAAAAGCAAGCACGGAGGACGAGAACCGCTTTTGCCCTGCGTAGCGTTCCGGGCAGCGGGTAGAACCAGGCAGAGAATTCCCGGCTAGCAGCTTCCCTGTGGCGGGGAAGTGCAAACGTACACGTTTTCGGCCGAAAACGCGTTTTCCGGCGAAAACGCACACCACGGCTCTTTCTGAGAAAAAGCAAGCACGGAGGACGAGAACCGCTTTTGCCCTGCGTAGCGTTCCGGGCAGCGGGTAGAACCAGGCAGAGAATTCCCGGCTAGCAGCTTCCCTGTGGCGGGGAAGTGCAAACGTACACGTTTTCGGCCGAAAACGCGTTTTCCGGCGAAAACGCACACCACGGCTCTTTCTGAGAAAAAGCAAGCACGGAGGACGAGAACCGCTTTTGCCCTGCGTAGCGTTCCGGGCAGCGGGTAGAACCAGGCAGAGAATTCCCGGCTAGCAGCTTCCCTGTGGCGGGGAAGTGCAAACGTACACGTTTTCGGCCGAAAACGCGTTTTCCGGCGAAAACGCACACCACGGCTCTTTCTGAGAAAAAGCAAGCACGGAGGACGAGAACCGCTTTTGCCCTGCGTAGCGTTCCGGGCAGCGGGTAGAACCAGGCAGAGAATTCCCGGCTAGCAGCTTCCCTGTGGCGGGGAAGTGCAAACGTACACGTTTTCGGCCGAAAACGCGTTTTCCGGCGAAAACGCACACCACGGCTCTTTCTGAGAAAAAGCAAGCACGGAGGACGAGAACCGCTTTTGCCCTGCGTAGCGTTCCGGAACCAGGCAGAGAATTCCCGGCTAGCAGCTTCCCTGTGGCGGGGAAGTGCAAACGTACACGTTTTCGGCCGAAAACGCGTTTTCCGGCGAAAACGCACACCACGGCTCTTTCTGAGAAAAAGCAAGCACGGAGGACGAGAACCGCTTTTGCCCTGCGTAGCGTTCCGGGCAGCGGGTAGAACCAGGCAGAGAATTCCCGGCTAGCAGCTTCCCTGTGGCGGGGAAGTGCAAACGTACACGTTTTCGGCCGAAAACGCGTTTTCCGGCGAAAACGCACACCACGGCTCTTTCTGAGAAAAAGCAAGCACGGAGGACGAGAACCGCTTTTGCCCTGCGTAGCGTTCCGGGCAGCGGGTAGAACCAGGCAGAGAATTCCCGGCTAGCAGCTTCCCTGTGGCGGGGAAGTGCAAACGTACACGTTTTCGGCCGAAAACGCGTTTTCCGGCGAAAACGCACACCACGGCTCTTTCTGAGAAAAAGCAAGCACGGAGGACGAGAACCGCTTTTGCCCTGCGTAGCGTTCCGGGCAGCGGGTAGAACCAGGCAGAGAATTCCCGGCTAGCAGCTTCCCTGTGGCGGGGAAGTGCAAACGTACACGTTTTCGGCCGAAAACGCGTTTTCCGGCGAAAACGCACACCACGGCTCTTTCTGAGAAAAAGCAAGCACGGAGGACGAGAACCGCTTTTGCCCTGCGTAGCGTTCCGGGCAGCGGGTAGAACCAGGCAGAGAATTCCCGGCTAGCAGCTTCCCTGTGGCGGGGAAGTGCAAACGTACACGTTTTCGGCCGAAAACGCGTTTTCCGGCGAAAACGCACACCACGGCTCTTTCTGAGAAAAAGCAAGCACGGAGGACGAGAACCGCTTTTGCCCTGCGTAGCGTTCCGGGCAGCGGGTAGAACCAGGCAGAGAATTCCCGGCTAGCAGCTTCCCTGTGGCGGGGAAGTGCAAACGTACACGTTTTCGGCCGAAAACGCGTTTTCCGGCGAAAACGCACACCACGGCTCTTTCTGAGAAAAAGCAAGCACGGAGGACGAGAACCGCTTTTGCCCTGCGTAGCGTTCCGGGCAGCGGGTAGAACCAGGCAGAGAATTCCCGGCTAGCAGCTTCCCTGTGGCGGGGAAGTGCAAACGTACACGTTTTCGGCCGAAAACGCGTTTTCCGGCGAAAACGCACACCACGGCTCTTTCTGAGAAAAAGCAAGCACGGAGGACGAGAACCGCTTTTGCCCTGCGTAGCGTTCCGGGCAGCGGGTAGAACCAGGCAGAGAATTCCCGGCTAGCAGCTTCCCTGTGGCGGGGAAGTGCAAACGTACACGTTTTCGGCCGAAAACGCGTTTTCCGGCGAAAACGCACACCACGGCTCTTTCTGAGAAAAAGCAAGCACGGAGGACGAGAACCGCTTTTGCCCTGCGTAGCGTTCCGGGCAGCGGGTAGAACCAGGCAGAGAATTCCCGGCTAGCAGCTTCCCTGTGGCGGGGAAGTGCAAACGTACACGTTTTCGGCCGAAAACGCGTTTTCCGGCGAAAACGCACACCACGGCTCTTTCTGAGAAAAAGCAAGCACGGAGGACGAGAACCGCTTTTGCCCTGCGTAGCGTTCCGGGCAGCGGGTAGAACCAGGCAGAGAATTCCCGGCTAGCAGCTTCCCTGTGGCGGGGAAGTGCAAACGTACACGTTTTCGGCCGAAAACGCGTTTTCCGGCGAAAACGCACACCACGGCTCTTTCTGAGAAAAAGCAAGCACGGAGGACGAGAACCGCTTTTGCCCTGCGTAGCGTTCCGGGCAGCGGGTAGAACCAGGCAGAGAATTCCCGGCTAGCAGCTTCCCTGTGGCGGGGAAGTGCAAACGTACACGTTTTCGGCCGAAAACGCGTTTTCCGGCGAAAACGCACACCACGGCTCTTTCTGAGAAAAAGCAAGCACGGAGGACGAGAACCGCTTTTGCCCTGCGTAGCGTTCCGGGCAGCGGGTAGAACCAGGCAGAGAATTCCCGGCTAGCAGCTTCCCTGTGGCGGGGAAGTGCAAACGTACACGTTTTCGGCCGAAAACGCGTTTTCCGGCGAAAACGCACACCACGGCTCTTTCTGAGAAAAAGCAAGCACGGAGGACGAGAACCGCTTTTGCCCTGCGTAGCGTTCCGGGCAGCGGGTAGAACCAGGCAGAGAATTCCCGGCTAGCAGCTTCCCTGTGGCGGGGAAGTGCAAACGTACACGTTTTCGGCCGAAAACGCGTTTTCCGGCGAAAACGCACACCACGGCTCTTTCTGAGAAAAAGCAAGCACGGAGGACGAGAACCGCTTTTGCCCTGCGTAGCGTTCCGGGCAGCGGGTAGAACCAGGCAGAGAATTCCCGGCTAGCAGCTTCCCTGTGGCGGGGAAGTGCAAACGTACACGTTTTCGGCCGAAAACGCGTTTTCCGGCGAAAACGCACACCACGGCTCTTTCTGAGAAAAAGCAAGCACGGAGGACGAGAACCGCTTTTGCCCTGCGTAGCGTTCCGGGCAGCGGGTAGAACCAGGCAGAGAATTCCCGGCTAGCAGCTTCCCTGTGGCGGGGAAGTGCAAACGTACACGTTTTCGGCCGAAAACGCGTTTTCCGGCGAAAACGCACACCACGGCTCTTTCTGAGAAAAAGCAAGCACGGAGGACGAGAACCGCTTTTGCCCTGCGTAGCGTTCCGGGCAGCGGGTAGAACCAGGCAGAGAATTCCCGGCTAGCAGCTTCCCTGTGGCGGGGAAGTGCAAACGTACACGTTTTCGGCCGAAAACGCGTTTTCCGGCGAAAACGCACACCACGGCTCTTTCTGAGAAAAAGCAAGCACGGAGGACGAGAACCGCTTTTGCCCTGCGTAGCGTTCCGGGCAGCGGGTAGAACCAGGCAGAGAATTCCCGGCTAGCAGCTTCCCTGTGGCGGGGAAGTGCAAACGTACACGTTTTCGGCCGAAAACGCGTTTTCCGGCGAAAACGCACACCACGGCTCTTTCTGAGAAAAAGCAAGCACGGAGGACGAGAACCGCTTTTGCCCTGCGTAGCGTTCCGGGCAGCGGGTAGAACCAGGCAGAGAATTCCCGGCTAGCAGCTTCCCTGTGGCGGGGAAGTGCAAACGTACACGTTTTCGGCCGAAAACGCGTTTTCCGGCGAAAACGCACACCACGGCTCTTTCTGAGAAAAAGCAAGCACGGAGGACGAGAACCGCTTTTGCCCTGCGTAGCGTTCCGGGCAGCGGGTAGAACCAGGCAGAGAATTCCCGGCTAGCAGCTTCCCTGTGGCGGGGAAGTGCAAACGTACACGTTTTCGGCCGAAAACGCGTTTTCCGGCGAAAACGCACACCACGGCTCTTTCTGAGAAAAAGCAAGCACGGAGGACGAGAACCGCTTTTGCCCTGCGTAGCGTTCCGGGCAGCGGGTAGAACCAGGCAGAGAATTCCCGGCTAGCAGCTTCCCTGTGGCGGGGAAGTGCAAACGTACACGTTTTCGGCCGAAAACGCGTTTTCCGGCGAAAACGCACACCACGGCTCTTTCTGAGAAAAAGCAAGCACGGAGGACGAGAACCGCTTTTGCCCTGCGTAGCGTTCCGGGCAGCGGGTAGAACCAGGCAGAGAATTCCCGGCTAGCAGCTTCCCTGTGGCGGGGAAGTGCAAACGTACACGTTTTCGGCCGAAAACGCGTTTTCCGGCGAAAACGCACACCACGGCTCTTTCTGAGAAAAAGCAAGCACGGAGGACGAGAACCGCTTTTGCCCTGCGTAGCGTTCCGGGCAGCGGGTAGAACCAGGCAGAGAATTCCCGGCTAGCAGCTTCCCTGTGGCGGGGAAGTGCAAACGTACACGTTTTCGGCCGAAAACGCGTTTTCCGGCGAAAACGCACACCACGGCTCTTTCTGAGAAAAAGCAAGCACGGAGGACGAGAACCGCTTTTGCCCTGCGTAGCGTTCCGGGCAGCGGGTAGAACCAGGCAGAGAATTCCCGGCTAGCAGCTTCCCTGTGGCGGGGAAGTGCAAACGTACACGTTTTCGGCCGAAAACGCGTTTTCCGGCGAAAACGCACACCACGGCTCTTTCTGAGAAAAAGCAAGCACGGAGGACGAGAACCGCTTTTGCCCTGCGTAGCGTTCCGGGCAGCGGGTAGAACCAGGCAGAGAATTCCCGGCTAGCAGCTTCCCTGTGGCGGGGAAGTGCAAACGTACACGTTTTCGGCCGAAAACGCGTTTTCCGGCGAAAACGCACACCACGGCTCTTTCTGAGAAAAAGCAAGCACGGAGGACGAGAACCGCTTTTGCCCTGCGTAGCGTTCCGGGCAGCGGGTAGAACCAGGCAGAGAATTCCCGGCTAGCAGCTTCCCTGTGGCGGGGAAGTGCAAACGTACACGTTTTCGGCCGAAAACGCGTTTTCCGGCGAAAACGCACACCACGGCTCTTTCTGAGAAAAAGCAAGCACGGAGGACGAGAACCGCTTTTGCCCTGCGTAGCGTTCCGGGCAGCGGGTAGAACCAGGCAGAGAATTCCCGGCTAGCAGCTTCCCTGTGGCGGGGAAGTGCAAACGTACACGTTTTCGGCCGAAAACGCGTTTTCCGGCGAAAACGCACACCACGGCTCTTTCTGAGAAAAAGCAAGCACGGAGGACGAGAACCGCTTTTGCCCTGCGTAGCGTTCCGGGCAGCGGGTAGAACCAGGCAGAGAATTCCCGGCTAGCAGCTTCCCTGTGGCGGGGAAGTGCAAACGTACACGTTTTCGGCCGAAAACGCGTTTTCCGGCGAAAACGCACACCACGGCTCTTTCTGAGAAAAAGCAAGCACGGAGGACGAGAACCGCTTTTGCCCTGCGTAGCGTTCCGGGCAGCGGGTAGAACCAGGCAGAGAATTCCCGGCTAGCAGCTTCCCTGTGGCGGGGAAGTGCAAACGTACACGTTTTCGGCCGAAAACGCGTTTTCCGGCGAAAACGCACACCACGGCTCTTTCTGAGAAAAAGCAAGCACGGAGGACGAGAACCGCTTTTGCCCTGCGTAGCGTTCCGGGCAGCGGGTAGAACCAGGCAGAGAATTCCCGGCTAGCAGCTTCCCTGTGGCGGGGAAGTGCAAACGTACACGTTTTCGGCCGAAAACGCGTTTTCCGGCGAAAACGCACACCACGGCTCTTTCTGAGAAAAAGCAAGCACGGAGGACGAGAACCGCTTTTGCCCTGCGTAGCGTTCCGGGCAGCGGGTAGAACCAGGCAGAGAATTCCCGGCTAGCAGCTTCCCTGTGGCGGGGAAGTGCAAACGTACACGTTTTCGGCCGAAAACGCGTTTTCCGGCGAAAACGCACACCACGGCTCTTTCTGAGAAAAAGCAAGCACGGAGGACGAGAACCGCTTTTGCCCTGCGTAGCGTTCCGGGCAGCGGGTAGAACCAGGCAGAGAATTCCCGGCTAGCAGCTTCCCTGTGGCGGGGAAGTGCAAACGTACACGTTTTCGGCCGAAAACGCGTTTTCCGGCGAAAACGCACACCACGGCTCTTTCTGAGAAAAAGCAAGCACGGAGGACGAGAACCGCTTTTGCCCTGCGTAGCGTTCCGGGCAGCGGGTAGAACCAGGCAGAGAATTCCCGGCTAGCAGCTTCCCTGTGGCGGGGAAGTGCAAACGTACACGTTTTCGGCCGAAAACGCGTTTTCCGGCGAAAACGCACACCACGGCTCTTTCTGAGAAAAAGCAAGCACGGAGGACGAGAACCGCTTTTGCCCTGCGTAGCGTTCCGGGCAGCGGGTAGAACCAGGCAGAGAATTCCCGGCTAGCAGCTTCCCTGTGGCGGGGAAGTGCAAACGTACACGTTTTCGGCCGAAAACGCGTTTTCCGGCGAAAACGCACACCACGGCTCTTTCTGAGAAAAAGCAAGCACGGAGGACGAGAACCGCTTTTGCCCTGCGTAGCGTTCCGGGCAGCGGGTAGAACCAGGCAGAGAATTCCCGGCTAGCAGCTTCCCTGTGGCGGGGAAGTGCAAACGTACACGTTTTCGGCCGAAAACGCGTTTTCCGGCGAAAACGCACACCACGGCTCTTTCTGAGAAAAAGCAAGCACGGAGGACGAGAACCGCTTTTGCCCTGCGTAGCGTTCCGGGCAGCGGGTAGAACCAGGCAGAGAATTCCCGGCTAGCAGCTTCCCTGTGGCGGGGAAGTGCAAACGTACACGTTTTCGGCCGAAAACGCGTTTTCCGGCGAAAACGCACACCACGGCTCTTTCTGAGAAAAAGCAAGCACGGAGGACGAGAACCGCTTTTGCCCTGCGTAGCGTTCCGGGCAGCGGGTAGAACCAGGCAGAGAATTCCCGGCTAGCAGCTTCCCTGTGGCGGGGAAGTGCAAACGTACACGTTTTCGGCCGAAAACGCGTTTTCCGGCGAAAACGCACACCACGGCTCTTTCTGAGAAAAAGCAAGCACGGAGGACGAGAACCGCTTTTGCCCTGCGTAGCGTTCCGGGCAGCGGGTAGAACCAGGCAGAGAATTCCCGGCTAGCAGCTTCCCTGTGGCGGGGAAGTGCAAACGTACACGTTTTCGGCCGAAAACGCGTTTTCCGGCGAAAACGCACACCACGGCTCTTTCTGAGAAAAAGCAAGCACGGAGGACGAGAACCGCTTTTGCCCTGCGTAGCGTTCCGGGCAGCGGGTAGAACCAGGCAGAGAATTCCCGGCTAGCAGCTTCCCTGTGGCGGGGAAGTGCAAACGTACACGTTTTCGGCCGAAAACGCGTTTTCCGGCGAAAACGCACACCACGGCTCTTTCTGAGAAAAAGCAAGCACGGAGGACGAGAACCGCTTTTGCCCTGCGTAGCGTTCCGGGCAGCGGGTAGAACCAGGCAGAGAATTCCCGGCTAGCAGCTTCCCTGTGGCGGGGAAGTGCAAACGTACACGTTTTCGGCCGAAAACGCGTTTTCCGGCGAAAACGCACACCACGGCTCTTTCTGAGAAAAAGCAAGCACGGAGGACGAGAACCGCTTTTGCCCTGCGTAGCGTTCCGGGCAGCGGGTAGAACCAGGCAGAGAATTCCCGGCTAGCAGCTTCCCTGTGGCGGGGAAGTGCAAACGTACACGTTTTCGGCCGAAAACGCGTTTTCCGGCGAAAACGCACACCACGGCTCTTTCTGAGAAAAAGCAAGCACGGAGGACGAGAACCGCTTTTGCCCTGCGTAGCGTTCCGGGCAGCGGGTAGAACCAGGCAGAGAATTCCCGGCTAGCAGCTTCCCTGTGGCGGGGAAGTGCAAACGTACACGTTTTCGGCCGAAAACGCGTTTTCCGGCGAAAACGCACACCACGGCTCTTTCTGAGAAAAAGCAAGCACGGAGGACGAGAACCGCTTTTGCCCTGCGTAGCGTTCCGGGCAGCGGGTAGAACCAGGCAGAGAATTCCCGGCTAGCAGCTTCCCTGTGGCGGGGAAGTGCAAACGTACACGTTTTCGGCCGAAAACGCGTTTTCCGGCGAAAACGCACACCACGGCTCTTTCTGAGAAAAAGCAAGCACGGAGGACGAGAACCGCTTTTGCCCTGCGTAGCGTTCCGGGCAGCGGGTAGAACCAGGCAGAGAATTCCCGGCTAGCAGCTTCCCTGTGGCGGGGAAGTGCAAACGTACACGTTTTCGGCCGAAAACGCGTTTTCCGGCGAAAACGCACACCACGGCTCTTTCTGAGAAAAAGCAAGCACGGAGGACGAGAACCGCTTTTGCCCTGCGTAGCGTTCCGGGCAGCGGGTAGAACCAGGCAGAGAATTCCCGGCTAGCAGCTTCCCTGTGGCGGGGAAGTGCAAACGTACACGTTTTCGGCCGAAAACGCGTTTTCCGGCGAAAACGCACACCACGGCTCTTTCTGAGAAAAAGCAAGCACGGAGGACGAGAACCGCTTTTGCCCTGCGTAGCGTTCCGGGCAGCGGGTAGAACCAGGCAGAGAATTCCCGGCTAGCAGCTTCCCTGTGGCGGGGAAGTGCAAACGTACACGTTTTCGGCCGAAAACGCGTTTTCCGGCGAAAACGCACACCACGGCTCTTTCTGAGAAAAAGCAAGCACGGAGGACGAGAACCGCTTTTGCCCTGCGTAGCGTTCCGGGCAGCGGGTAGAACCAGGCAGAGAATTCCCGGCTAGCAGCTTCCCTGTGGCGGGGAAGTGCAAACGTACACGTTTTCGGCCGAAAACGCGTTTTCCGGCGAAAACGCACACCACGGCTCTTTCTGAGAAAAAGCAAGCACGGAGGACGAGAACCGCTTTTGCCCTGCGTAGCGTTCCGGGCAGCGGGTAGAACCAGGCAGAGAATTCCCGGCTAGCAGCTTCCCTGTGGCGGGGAAGTGCAAACGTACACGTTTTCGGCCGAAAACGCGTTTTCCGGCGAAAACGCACACCACGGCTCTTTCTGAGAAAAAGCAAGCACGGAGGACGAGAACCGCTTTTGCCCTGCGTAGCGTTCCGGGCAGCGGGTAGAACCAGGCAGAGAATTCCCGGCTAGCAGCTTCCCTGTGGCGGGGAAGTGCAAACGTACACGTTTTCGGCCGAAAACGCGTTTTCCGGCGAAAACGCACACCACGGCTCTTTCTGAGAAAAAGCAAGCACGGAGGACGAGAACCGCTTTTGCCCTGCGTAGCGTTCCGGGCAGCGGGTAGAACCAGGCAGAGAATTCCCGGCTAGCAGCTTCCCTGTGGCGGGGAAGTGCAAACGTACACGTTTTCGGCCGAAAACGCGTTTTCCGGCGAAAACGCACACCACGGCTCTTTCTGAGAAAAAGCAAGCACGGAGGACGAGAACCGCTTTTGCCCTGCGTAGCGTTCCGGGCAGCGGGTAGAACCAGGCAGAGAATTCCCGGCTAGCAGCTTCCCTGTGGCGGGGAAGTGCAAACGTACACGTTTTCGGCCGAAAACGCGTTTTCCGGCGAAAACGCACACCACGGCTCTTTCTGAGAAAAAGCAAGCACGGAGGACGAGAACCGCTTTTGCCCTGCGTAGCGTTCCGGGCAGCGGGTAGAACCAGGCAGAGAATTCCCGGCTAGCAGCTTCCCTGTGGCGGGGAAGTGCAAACGTACACGTTTTCGGCCGAAAACGCGTTTTCCGGCGAAAACGCACACCACGGCTCTTTCTGAGAAAAAGCAAGCACGGAGGACGAGAACCGCTTTTGCCCTGCGTAGCGTTCCGGGCAGCGGGTAGAACCAGGCAGAGAATTCCCGGCTAGCAGCTTCCCTGTGGCGGGGAAGTGCAAACGTACACGTTTTCGGCCGAAAACGCGTTTTCCGGCGAAAACGCACACCACGGCTCTTTCTGAGAAAAAGCAAGCACGGAGGACGAGAACCGCTTTTGCCCTGCGTAGCGTTCCGGGCAGCGGGTAGAACCAGGCAGAGAATTCCCGGCTAGCAGCTTCCCTGTGGCGGGGAAGTGCAAACGTACACGTTTTCGGCCGAAAACGCGTTTTCCGGCGAAAACGCACACCACGGCTCTTTCTGAGAAAAAGCAAGCACGGAGGACGAGAACCGCTTTTGCCCTGCGTAGCGTTCCGGGCAGCGGGTAGAACCAGGCAGAGAATTCCCGGCTAGCAGCTTCCCTGTGGCGGGGAAGTGCAAACGTACACGTTTTCGGCCGAAAACGCGTTTTCCGGCGAAAACGCACACCACGGCTCTTTCTGAGAAAAAGCAAGCACGGAGGACGAGAACCGCTTTTGCCCTGCGTAGCGTTCCGGGCAGCGGGTAGAACCAGGCAGAGAATTCCCGGCTAGCAGCTTCCCTGTGGCGGGGAAGTGCAAACGTACACGTTTTCGGCCGAAAACGCGTTTTCCGGCGAAAACGCACACCACGGCTCTTTCTGAGAAAAAGCAAGCACGGAGGACGAGAACCGCTTTTGCCCTGCGTAGCGTTCCGGGCAGCGGGTAGAACCAGGCAGAGAATTCCCGGCTAGCAGCTTCCCTGTGGCGGGGAAGTGCAAACGTACACGTTTTCGGCCGAAAACGCGTTTTCCGGCGAAAACGCACACCACGGCTCTTTCTGAGAAAAAGCAAGCACGGAGGACGAGAACCGCTTTTGCCCTGCGTAGCGTTCCGGGCAGCGGGTAGAACCAGGCAGAGAATTCCCGGCTAGCAGCTTCCCTGTGGCGGGGAAGTGCAAACGTACACGTTTTCGGCCGAAAACGCGTTTTCCGGCGAAAACGCACACCACGGCTCTTTCTGAGAAAAAGCAAGCACGGAGGACGAGAACCGCTTTTGCCCTGCGTAGCGTTCCGGGCAGCGGGTAGAACCAGGCAGAGAATTCCCGGCTAGCAGCTTCCCTGTGGCGGGGAAGTGCAA
Source organism: Athene noctua (assembly GCF_965140245.1). NCBI lineage: Eukaryota > Metazoa > Chordata > Aves > Strigiformes > Strigidae > Athene > Athene noctua. The sequence continues at coordinate 54,739 of NW_027437895.1, read as the reverse complement.
ACGTACACGTTTTCGGCCGAAAACGCGTTTTCCGGCGAAAACGCACACCACGGCTCTTTCTGAGAAAAAGCAAGCACGGAGGACGAGAACCGCTTTTGCCCTGCGTAGCGTTCCGGGCAGCGGGTAGAACCAGGCAGAGAATTCCCGGCTAGCAGCTTCCCTGTGGCGGGGAAGTGCAAACGTACACGTTTTCGGCCGAAAACGCGTTTTCCGGCGAAAACGCACACCACGGCTCTTTCTGAGAAAAAGCAAGCACGGAGGACGAGAACCGCTTTTGCCCTGCGTAGCGTTCCGGGCAGCGGGTAGAACCAGGCAGAGAATTCCCGGCTAGCAGCTTCCCTGTGGCGGGGAAGTGCAAACGTACACGTTTTCGGCCGAAAACGCGTTTTCCGGCGAAAACGCACACCACGGCTCTTTCTGAGAAAAAGCAAGCACGGAGGACGAGAACCGCTTTTGCCCTGCGTAGCGTTCCGGGCAGCGGGTAGAACCAGGCAGAGAATTCCCGGCTAGCAGCTTCCCTGTGGCGGGGAAGTGCAAACGTACACGTTTTCGGCCGAAAACGCGTTTTCCGGCGAAAACGCACACCACGGCTCTTTCTGAGAAAAAGCAAGCACGGAGGACGAGAACCGCTTTTGCCCTGCGTAGCGTTCCGGGCAGCGGGTAGAACCAGGCAGAGAATTCCCGGCTAGCAGCTTCCCTGTGGCGGGGAAGTGCAAACGTACACGTTTTCGGCCGAAAACGCGTTTTCCGGCGAAAACGCACACCACGGCTCTTTCTGAGAAAAAGCAAGCACGGAGGACGAGAACCGCTTTTGCCCTGCGTAGCGTTCCGGGCAGCGGGTAGAACCAGGCAGAGAATTCCCGGCTAGCAGCTTCCCTGTGGCGGGGAAGTGCAAACGTACACGTTTTCGGCCGAAAACGCGTTTTCCGGCGAAAACGCACACCACGGCTCTTTCTGAGAAAAAGCAAGCACGGAGGACGAGAACCGCTTTTGCCCTGCGTAGCGTTCCGGGCAGCGGGTAGAACCAGGCAGAGAATTCCCGGCTAGCAGCTTCCCTGTGGCGGGGAAGTGCAAACGTACACGTTTTCGGCCGAAAACGCGTTTTCCGGCGAAAACGCACACCACGGCTCTTTCTGAGAAAAAGCAAGCACGGAGGACGAGAACCGCTTTTGCCCTGCGTAGCGTTCCGGGCAGCGGGTAGAACCAGGCAGAGAATTCCCGGCTAGCAGCTTCCCTGTGGCGGGGAAGTGCAAACGTACACGTTTTCGGCCGAAAACGCGTTTTCCGGCGAAAACGCACACCACGGCTCTTTCTGAGAAAAAGCAAGCACGGAGGACGAGAACCGCTTTTGCCCTGCGTAGCGTTCCGGGCAGCGGGTAGAACCAGGCAGAGAATTCCCGGCTAGCAGCTTCCCTGTGGCGGGGAAGTGCAAACGTACACGTTTTCGGCCGAAAACGCGTTTTCCGGCGAAAACGCACACCACGGCTCTTTCTGAGAAAAAGCAAGCACGGAGGACGAGAACCGCTTTTGCCCTGCGTAGCGTTCCGGGCAGCGGGTAGAACCAGGCAGAGAATTCCCGGCTAGCAGCTTCCCTGTGGCGGGGAAGTGCAAACGTACACGTTTTCGGCCGAAAACGCGTTTTCCGGCGAAAACGCACACCACGGCTCTTTCTGAGAAAAAGCAAGCACGGAGGACGAGAACCGCTTTTGCCCTGCGTAGCGTTCCGGGCAGCGGGTAGAACCAGGCAGAGAATTCCCGGCTAGCAGCTTCCCTGTGGCGGGGAAGTGCAAACGTACACGTTTTCGGCCGAAAACGCGTTTTCCGGCGAAAACGCACACCACGGCTCTTTCTGAGAAAAAGCAAGCACGGAGGACGAGAACCGCTTTTGCCCTGCGTAGCGTTCCGGGCAGCGGGTAGAACCAGGCAGAGAATTCCCGGCTAGCAGCTTCCCTGTGGCGGGGAAGTGCAAACGTACACGTTTTCGGCCGAAAACGCGTTTTCCGGCGAAAACGCACACCACGGCTCTTTCTGAGAAAAAGCAAGCACGGAGGACGAGAACCGCTTTTGCCCTGCGTAGCGTTCCGGGCAGCGGGTAGAACCAGGCAGAGAATTCCCGGCTAGCAGCTTCCCTGTGGCGGGGAAGTGCAAACGTACACGTTTTCGGCCGAAAACGCGTTTTCCGGCGAAAACGCACACCACGGCTCTTTCTGAGAAAAAGCAAGCACGGAGGACGAGAACCGCTTTTGCCCTGCGTAGCGTTCCGGGCAGCGGGTAGAACCAGGCAGAGAATTCCCGGCTAGCAGCTTCCCTGTGGCGGGGAAGTGCAAACGTACACGTTTTCGGCCGAAAACGCGTTTTCCGGCGAAAACGCACACCACGGCTCTTTCTGAGAAAAAGCAAGCACGGAGGACGAGAACCGCTTTTGCCCTGCGTAGCGTTCCGGGCAGCGGGTAGAACCAGGCAGAGAATTCCCGGCTAGCAGCTTCCCTGTGGCGGGGAAGTGCAAACGTACACGTTTTCGGCCGAAAACGCGTTTTCCGGCGAAAACGCACACCACGGCTCTTTCTGAGAAAAAGCAAGCACGGAGGACGAGAACCGCTTTTGCCCTGCGTAGCGTTCCGGGCAGCGGGTAGAACCAGGCAGAGAATTCCCGGCTAGCAGCTTCCCTGTGGCGGGGAAGTGCAAACGTACACGTTTTCGGCCGAAAACGCGTTTTCCGGCGAAAACGCACACCACGGCTCTTTCTGAGAAAAAGCAAGCACGGAGGACGAGAACCGCTTTTGCCCTGCGTAGCGTTCCGGGCAGCGGGTAGAACCAGGCAGAGAATTCCCGGCTAGCAGCTTCCCTGTGGCGGGGAAGTGCAAACGTACACGTTTTCGGCCGAAAACGCGTTTTCCGGCGAAAACGCACACCACGGCTCTTTCTGAGAAAAAGCAAGCACGGAGGACGAGAACCGCTTTTGCCCTGCGTAGCGTTCCGGGCAGCGGGTAGAACCAGGCAGAGAATTCCCGGCTAGCAGCTTCCCTGTGGCGGGGAAGTGCAAACGTACACGTTTTCGGCCGAAAACGCGTTTTCCGGCGAAAACGCACACCACGGCTCTTTCTGAGAAAAAGCAAGCACGGAGGACGAGAACCGCTTTTGCCCTGCGTAGCGTTCCGGGCAGCGGGTAGAACCAGGCAGAGAATTCCCGGCTAGCAGCTTCCCTGTGGCGGGGAAGTGCAAACGTACACGTTTTCGGCCGAAAACGCGTTTTCCGGCGAAAACGCACACCACGGCTCTTTCTGAGAAAAAGCAAGCACGGAGGACGAGAACCGCTTTTGCCCTGCGTAGCGTTCCGGGCAGCGGGTAGAACCAGGCAGAGAATTCCCGGCTAGCAGCTTCCCTGTGGCGGGGAAGTGCAAACGTACACGTTTTCGGCCGAAAACGCGTTTTCCGGCGAAAACGCACACCACGGCTCTTTCTGAGAAAAAGCAAGCACGGAGGACGAGAACCGCTTTTGCCCTGCGTAGCGTTCCGGGCAGCGGGTAGAACCAGGCAGAGAATTCCCGGCTAGCAGCTTCCCTGTGGCGGGGAAGTGCAAACGTACACGTTTTCGGCCGAAAACGCGTTTTCCGGCGAAAACGCACACCACGGCTCTTTCTGAGAAAAAGCAAGCACGGAGGACGAGAACCGCTTTTGCCCTGCGTAGCGTTCCGGGCAGCGGGTAGAACCAGGCAGAGAATTCCCGGCTAGCAGCTTCCCTGTGGCGGGGAAGTGCAAACGTACACGTTTTCGGCCGAAAACGCGTTTTCCGGCGAAAACGCACACCACGGCTCTTTCTGAGAAAAAGCAAGCACGGAGGACGAGAACCGCTTTTGCCCTGCGTAGCGTTCCGGGCAGCGGGTAGAACCAGGCAGAGAATTCCCGGCTAGCAGCTTCCCTGTGGCGGGGAAGTGCAAACGTACACGTTTTCGGCCGAAAACGCGTTTTCCGGCGAAAACGCACACCACGGCTCTTTCTGAGAAAAAGCAAGCACGGAGGACGAGAACCGCTTTTGCCCTGCGTAGCGTTCCGGGCAGCGGGTAGAACCAGGCAGAGAATTCCCGGCTAGCAGCTTCCCTGTGGCGGGGAAGTGCAAACGTACACGTTTTCGGCCGAAAACGCGTTTTCCGGCGAAAACGCACACCACGGCTCTTTCTGAGAAAAAGCAAGCACGGAGGACGAGAACCGCTTTTGCCCTGCGTAGCGTTCCGGGCAGCGGGTAGAACCAGGCAGAGAATTCCCGGCTAGCAGCTTCCCTGTGGCGGGGAAGTGCAAACGTACACGTTTTCGGCCGAAAACGCGTTTTCCGGCGAAAACGCACACCACGGCTCTTTCTGAGAAAAAGCAAGCACGGAGGACGAGAACCGCTTTTGCCCTGCGTAGCGTTCCGGGCAGCGGGTAGAACCAGGCAGAGAATTCCCGGCTAGCAGCTTCCCTGTGGCGGGGAAGTGCAAACGTACACGTTTTCGGCCGAAAACGCGTTTTCCGGCGAAAACGCACACCACGGCTCTTTCTGAGAAAAAGCAAGCACGGAGGACGAGAACCGCTTTTGCCCTGCGTAGCGTTCCGGGCAGCGGGTAGAACCAGGCAGAGAATTCCCGGCTAGCAGCTTCCCTGTGGCGGGGAAGTGCAAACGTACACGTTTTCGGCCGAAAACGCGTTTTCCGGCGAAAACGCACACCACGGCTCTTTCTGAGAAAAAGCAAGCACGGAGGACGAGAACCGCTTTTGCCCTGCGTAGCGTTCCGGGCAGCGGGTAGAACCAGGCAGAGAATTCCCGGCTAGCAGCTTCCCTGTGGCGGGGAAGTGCAAACGTACACGTTTTCGGCCGAAAACGCGTTTTCCGGCGAAAACGCACACCACGGCTCTTTCTGAGAAAAAGCAAGCACGGAGGACGAGAACCGCTTTTGCCCTGCGTAGCGTTCCGGGCAGCGGGTAGAACCAGGCAGAGAATTCCCGGCTAGCAGCTTCCCTGTGGCGGGGAAGTGCAAACGTACACGTTTTCGGCCGAAAACGCGTTTTCCGGCGAAAACGCACACCACGGCTCTTTCTGAGAAAAAGCAAGCACGGAGGACGAGAACCGCTTTTGCCCTGCGTAGCGTTCCGGGCAGCGGGTAGAACCAGGCAGAGAATTCCCGGCTAGCAGCTTCCCTGTGGCGGGGAAGTGCAAACGTACACGTTTTCGGCCGAAAACGCGTTTTCCGGCGAAAACGCACACCACGGCTCTTTCTGAGAAAAAGCAAGCACGGAGGACGAGAACCGCTTTTGCCCTGCGTAGCGTTCCGGGCAGCGGGTAGAACCAGGCAGAGAATTCCCGGCTAGCAGCTTCCCTGTGGCGGGGAAGTGCAAACGTACACGTTTTCGGCCGAAAACGCGTTTTCCGGCGAAAACGCACACCACGGCTCTTTCTGAGAAAAAGCAAGCACGGAGGACGAGAACCGCTTTTGCCCTGCGTAGCGTTCCGGGCAGCGGGTAGAACCAGGCAGAGAATTCCCGGCTAGCAGCTTCCCTGTGGCGGGGAAGTGCAAACGTACACGTTTTCGGCCGAAAACGCGTTTTCCGGCGAAAACGCACACCACGGCTCTTTCTGAGAAAAAGCAAGCACGGAGGACGAGAACCGCTTTTGCCCTGCGTAGCGTTCCGGGCAGCGGGTAGAACCAGGCAGAGAATTCCCGGCTAGCAGCTTCCCTGTGGCGGGGAAGTGCAAACGTACACGTTTTCGGCCGAAAACGCGTTTTCCGGCGAAAACGCACACCACGGCTCTTTCTGAGAAAAAGCAAGCACGGAGGACGAGAACCGCTTTTGCCCTGCGTAGCGTTCCGGGCAGCGGGTAGAACCAGGCAGAGAATTCCCGGCTAGCAGCTTCCCTGTGGCGGGGAAGTGCAAACGTACACGTTTTCGGCCGAAAACGCGTTTTCCGGCGAAAACGCACACCACGGCTCTTTCTGAGAAAAAGCAAGCACGGAGGACGAGAACCGCTTTTGCCCTGCGTAGCGTTCCGGGCAGCGGGTAGAACCAGGCAGAGAATTCCCGGCTAGCAGCTTCCCTGTGGCGGGGAAGTGCAAACGTACACGTTTTCGGCCGAAAACGCGTTTTCCGGCGAAAACGCACACCACGGCTCTTTCTGAGAAAAAGCAAGCACGGAGGACGAGAACCGCTTTTGCCCTGCGTAGCGTTCCGGGCAGCGGGTAGAACCAGGCAGAGAATTCCCGGCTAGCAGCTTCCCTGTGGCGGGGAAGTGCAAACGTACACGTTTTCGGCCGAAAACGCGTTTTCCGGCGAAAACGCACACCACGGCTCTTTCTGAGAAAAAGCAAGCACGGAGGACGAGAACCGCTTTTGCCCTGCGTAGCGTTCCGGGCAGCGGGTAGAACCAGGCAGAGAATTCCCGGCTAGCAGCTTCCCTGTGGCGGGGAAGTGCAAACGTACACGTTTTCGGCCGAAAACGCGTTTTCCGGCGAAAACGCACACCACGGCTCTTTCTGAGAAAAAGCAAGCACGGAGGACGAGAACCGCTTTTGCCCTGCGTAGCGTTCCGGGCAGCGGGTAGAACCAGGCAGAGAATTCCCGGCTAGCAGCTTCCCTGTGGCGGGGAAGTGCAAACGTACACGTTTTCGGCCGAAAACGCGTTTTCCGGCGAAAACGCACACCACGGCTCTTTCTGAGAAAAAGCAAGCACGGAGGACGAGAACCGCTTTTGCCCTGCGTAGCGTTCCGGGCAGCGGGTAGAACCAGGCAGAGAATTCCCGGCTAGCAGCTTCCCTGTGGCGGGGAAGTGCAAACGTACACGTTTTCGGCCGAAAACGCGTTTTCCGGCGAAAACGCACACCACGGCTCTTTCTGAGAAAAAGCAAGCACGGAGGACGAGAACCGCTTTTGCCCTGCGTAGCGTTCCGGGCAGCGGGTAGAACCAGGCAGAGAATTCCCGGCTAGCAGCTTCCCTGTGGCGGGGAAGTGCAAACGTACACGTTTTCGGCCGAAAACGCGTTTTCCGGCGAAAACGCACACCACGGCTCTTTCTGAGAAAAAGCAAGCACGGAGGACGAGAACCGCTTTTGCCCTGCGTAGCGTTCCGGGCAGCGGGTAGAACCAGGCAGAGAATTCCCGGCTAGCAGCTTCCCTGTGGCGGGGAAGTGCAAACGTACACGTTTTCGGCCGAAAACGCGTTTTCCGGCGAAAACGCACACCACGGCTCTTTCTGAGAAAAAGCAAGCACGGAGGACGAGAACCGCTTTTGCCCTGCGTAGCGTTCCGGGCAGCGGGTAGAACCAGGCAGAGAATTCCCGGCTAGCAGCTTCCCTGTGGCGGGGAAGTGCAAACGTACACGTTTTCGGCCGAAAACGCGTTTTCCGGCGAAAACGCACACCACGGCTCTTTCTGAGAAAAAGCAAGCACGGAGGACGAGAACCGCTTTTGCCCTGCGTAGCGTTCCGGGCAGCGGGTAGAACCAGGCAGAGAATTCCCGGCTAGCAGCTTCCCTGTGGCGGGGAAGTGCAAACGTACACGTTTTCGGCCGAAAACGCGTTTTCCGGCGAAAACGCACACCACGGCTCTTTCTGAGAAAAAGCAAGCACGGAGGACGAGAACCGCTTTTGCCCTGCGTAGCGTTCCGGGCAGCGGGTAGAACCAGGCAGAGAATTCCCGGCTAGCAGCTTCCCTGTGGCGGGGAAGTGCAAACGTACACGTTTTCGGCCGAAAACGCGTTTTCCGGCGAAAACGCACACCACGGCTCTTTCTGAGAAAAAGCAAGCACGGAGGACGAGAACCGCTTTTGCCCTGCGTAGCGTTCCGGGCAGCGGGTAGAACCAGGCAGAGAATTCCCGGCTAGCAGCTTCCCTGTGGCGGGGAAGTGCAAACGTACACGTTTTCGGCCGAAAACGCGTTTTCCGGCGAAAACGCACACCACGGCTCTTTCTGAGAAAAAGCAAGCACGGAGGACGAGAACCGCTTTTGCCCTGCGTAGCGTTCCGGGCAGCGGGTAGAACCAGGCAGAGAATTCCCGGCTAGCAGCTTCCCTGTGGCGGGGAAGTGCAAACGTACACGTTTTCGGCCGAAAACGCGTTAGCGTTCCGGGCAGCGGGTAGAACCAGGCAGAGAATTCCCGGCTAGCAGCTTCCCTGTGGCGGGGAAGTGCAAACGTACACGTTTTCGGCCGAAAACGCGTTTTCCGGCGAAAACGCACACCACGGCTCTTTCTGAGAAAAAGCAAGCACGGAGGACGAGAACCGCTTTTGCCCTGCGTAGCGTTCCGGGCAGCGGGTAGAACCAGGCAGAGAATTCCCGGCTAGCAGCTTCCCTGTGGCGGGGAAGTGCAAACGTACACGTTTTCGGCCGAAAACGCGTTTTCCGGCGAAAACGCACACCACGGCTCTTTCTGAGAAAAAGCAAGCACGGAGGACGAGAACCGCTTTTGCCCTGCGTAGCGTTCCGGGCAGCGGGTAGAACCAGGCAGAGAATTCCCGGCTAGCAGCTTCCCTGTGGCGGGGAAGTGCAAACGTACACGTTTTCGGCCGAAAACGCGTTTTCCGGCGAAAACGCACACCACGGCTCTTTCTGAGAAAAAGCAAGCACGGAGGACGAGAACCGCTTTTGCCCTGCGTAGCGTTCCGGGCAGCGGGTAGAACCAGGCAGAGAATTCCCGGCTAGCAGCTTCCCTGTGGCGGGGAAGTGCAAACGTACACGTTTTCGGCCGAAAACGCGTTTTCCGGCGAAAACGCACACCACGGCTCTTTCTGAGAAAAAGCAAGCACGGAGGACGAGAACCGCTTTTGCGCTGCGTAGCGTTCCGGGCAGCGGGTAGAACCAGGCAGAGAATTCCCGGCTAGCAGCTTCCCTGTGGCGGGGAAGTGCAAACGTACACGTTTTCGGCCGAAAACGCGTTTTCCGGCGAAAACGCACACCACGGCTCTTTCTGAGAAAAAGCAAGCACGGAGGACGAGAACCGCTTTTGCCCTGCGTAGCGTTCCGGGCAGCGGGTAGAACCAGGCAGAGAATTCCCGGCTAGCAGCTTCCCTGTGGCGGGGAAGTGCAAACGTACACGTTTTCGGCCGAAAACGCGTTTTCCGGCGAAAACGCACACCACGGCTCTTTCTGAGAAAAAGCAAGCACGGAGGACGAGAACCGCTTTTGCCCTGCGTAGCGTTCCGGGCAGCGGGTAGAACCAGGCAGAGAATTCCCGGCTAGCAGCTTCCCTGTGGCGGGGAAGTGCAAACGTACACGTTTTCGGCCGAAAACGCGTTTTCCGGCGAAAACGCACACCACGGCTCTTTCTGAGAAAAAGCAAGCACGGAGGACGAGAACCGCTTTTGCCCTGCGTAGCGTTCCGGGCAGCGGGTAGAACCAGGCAGAGAATTCCCGGCTAGCAGCTTCCCTGTGGCGGGGAAGTGCAAACGTACACGTTTTCGGCCGAAAACGCGTTTTCCGGCGAAAACGCACACCACGGCTCTTTCTGAGAAAAAGCAAGCACGGAGGACGAGAACCGCTTTTGCCCTGCGTAGCGTTCCGGGCAGCGGGTAGAACCAGGCAGAGAATTCCCGGCTAGCAGCTTCCCTGTGGCGGGGAAGTGCAAACGTACACGTTTTCGGCCGAAAACGCGTTTTCCGGCGAAAACGCACACCACGGCTCTTTCTGAGAAAAAGCAAGCACGGAGGACGAGAACCGCTTTTGCCCTGCGTAGCGTTCCGGGCAGCGGGTAGAACCAGGCAGAGAATTCCCGGCTAGCAGCTTCCCTGTGGCGGGGAAGTGCAAACGTACACGTTTTCGGCCGAAAACGCGTTTTCCGGCGAAAACGCACACCACGGCTCTTTCTGAGAAAAAGCAAGCACGGAGGACGAGAACCGCTTTTGCCCTGCGTAGCGTTCCGGGCAGCGGGTAGAACCAGGCAGAGAATTCCCGGCTAGCAGCTTCCCTGTGGCGGGGAAGTGCAAACGTACACGTTTTCGGCCGAAAACGCGTTTTCCGGCGAAAACGCACACCACGGCTCTTTCTGAGAAAAAGCAAGCACGGAGGACGAGAACCGCTTTTGCCCTGCGTAGCGTTCCGGGCAGCGGGTAGAACCAGGCAGAGAATTCCCGGCTAGCAGCTTCCCTGTGGCGGGGAAGTGCAAACGTACACGTTTTCGGCCGAAAACGCGTTTTCCGGCGAAAACGCACACCACGGCTCTTTCTGAGAAAAAGCAAGCACGGAGGACGAGAACCGCTTTTGCCCTGCGTAGCGTTCCGGGCAGCGGGTAGAACCAGGCAGAGAATTCCCGGCTAGCAGCTTCCCTGTGGCGGGGAAGTGCAAACGTACACGTTTTCGGCCGAAAACGCGTTTTCCGGCGAAAACGCACACCACGGCTCTTTCTGAGAAAAAGCAAGCACGGAGGACGAGAACCGCTTTTGCCCTGCGTAGCGTTCCGGGCAGCGGGTAGAACCAGGCAGAGAATTCCCGGCTAGCAGCTTCCCTGTGGCGGGGAAGTGCAAACGTACACGTTTTCGGCCGAAAACGCGTTTTCCGGCGAAAACGCACACCACGGCTCTTTCTGAGAAAAAGCAAGCACGGAGGACGAGAACCGCTTTTGCCCTGCGTAGCGTTCCGGGCAGCGGGTAGAACCAGGCAGAGAATTCCCGGCTAGCAGCTTCCCTGTGGCGGGGAAGTGCAAACGTACACGTTTTCGGCCGAAAACGCGTTTTCCGGCGAAAACGCACACCACGGCTCTTTCTGAGAAAAAGCAAGCACGGAGGACGAGAACCGCTTTTGCCCTGCGTAGCGTTCCGGGCAGCGGGTAGAACCAGGCAGAGAATTCCCGGCTAGCAGCTTCCCTGTGGCGGGGAAGTGCAAACGTACACGTTTTCGGCCGAAAACGCGTTTTCCGGCGAAAACGCACACCACGGCTCTTTCTGAGAAAAAGCAAGCACGGAGGACGAGAACCGCTTTTGCCCTGCGTAGCGTTCCGGGCAGCGGGTAGAACCAGGCAGAGAATTCCCGGCTAGCAGCTTCCCTGTGGCGGGGAAGTGCAAACGTACACGTTTTCGGCCGAAAACGCGTTTTCCGGCGAAAACGCACACCACGGCTCTTTCTGAGAAAAAGCAAGCACGGAGGACGAGAACCGCTTTTGCCCTGCGTAGCGTTCCGGGCAGCGGGTAGAACCAGGCAGAGAATTCCCGGCTAGCAGCTTCCCTGTGGCGGGGAAGTGCAAACGTACACGTTTTCGGCCGAAAACGCGTTTTCCGGCGAAAACGCACACCACGGCTCTTTCTGAGAAAAAGCAAGCACGGAGGACGAGAACCGCTTTTGCCCTGCGTAGCGTTCCGGGCAGCGGGTAGAACCAGGCAGAGAATTCCCGGCTAGCAGCTTCCCTGTGGCGGGGAAGTGCAAACGTACACGTTTTCGGCCGAAAACGCGTTTTCCGGCGAAAACGCACACCACGGCTCTTTCTGAGAAAAAGCAAGCACGGAGGACGAGAACCGCTTTTGCCCTGCGTAGCGTTCCGGGCAGCGGGTAGAACCAGGCAGAGAATTCCCGGCTAGCAGCTTCCCTGTGGCGGGGAAGTGCAAACGTACACGTTTTCGGCCGAAAACGCGTTTTCCGGCGAAAACGCACACCAGGGCTCTTTCTGAGAAAAAGCAAGCACGGAGGACGAGAACCGCTTTTGCCCTGCGTAGCGTTCCGGGCAGCGGGTAGAACCAGGCAGAGAATTCCCGGCTAGCAGCTTCCCTGTGGCGGGGAAGTGCAAACGTACACGTTTTCGGCCGAAAACGCGTTTTCCGGCGAAAACGCACACCACGGCTCTTTCTGAGAAAAAGCAAGCACGGAGGACGAGAACCGCTTTTGCCCTGCGTAGCGTTCCGGGCAGCGGGTAGAACCAGGCAGAGAATTCCCGGCTAGCAGCTTCCCTGTGGCGGGGAAGTGCAAACGTACACGTTTTCGGCCGAAAACGCGTTTTCCGGCGAAAACGCACACCACGGCTCTTTCTGAGAAAAAGCAAGCACGGAGGACGAGAACCGCTTTTGCCCTGCGTAGCGTTCCGGGCAGCGGGTAGAACCAGGCAGAGAATTCCCGGCTAGCAGCTTCCCTGTGGCGGGGAAGTGCAAACGTACACGTTTTCGGCCGAAACGCGCGAAAACGCACACCACGGCTCTTTCTGAGAAAAAGCATTCCCTGTGGCGGGGAAGTGCAAACGTACACGTTTTCGGCCGAAAACGCGTTTTCCGGCGAAAACGCACACCAGGCTTTCCCGGCTAGCAGCTTCCCTGTGGCGGGGAAGTGCAAACGTACACGTTTTCGGCCGAAAACGCGTTTTCCGGCGAAAACGCACACCACGGCTCTTTCTGAGAAAAAGCAAGCACGGAGGACGAGAACCGCTTTTGCCCTGCGTAGCGTTCCGGGCAGCGGGTAGAACCAGGCAGAGAATTCCCGGCTAGCAGCTTCCCTGTGGCGGGGAAGTGCAAACGTACACGTTTTCGGCCGAAAACGCGTTTTCCGGCGAAAACGCACACCACGGCTCTTTCTGAGAAAAAGCAAGCACGGAGGACGAGAACCGCTTTTGCCCTGCGTAGCGTTCCGGGCAGCGGGTAGAACCAGGCAGCGAATTCCCGGCTAGCAGCTTCCCTGTGGCGGGGAAGTGCAAACGTACACGTTTTCGGCCGAAAACGCGTTTTCCTGCGAAAACGCACACCACGGCTCTTTCTGAGAAAAAGCAAGCAAGGAGGACGAGAACCGCTTTTGCCCTGCGTAGCGTTCCGGGCAGCGGGTAGAACCAGGCAGAGAATTCCCGGCTAGCAGCTTCCCTGTGGCGGGGAAGTGCAAACGTACACGTTTTCGGCCGAAAACGCGTTTTCCGGCGAAAACGCACACCACGGCTCTTTCTGAGAAAAAGCAAGCACGGAGGACGAGAACCGCTTTTGCCCTGCGTAGCGTTCCGGGCAGCGGGTAGAACCAGGCAGAGAATTCCCGGCTAGCAGCTTCCCTGTGGCGGGGAAGTGCAAACGTACACGTTTTCGGCCGAAAACGCGTTTTCCGGCGAAAACGCACACCACGGCTCTTTCTGAGAAAAAGCAAGCACGGAGGACGAGAACCGCTTTTGCCCTGCGTAGCGTTCCGGGCAGCGGGTAGAACCAGGCAGAGAATTCCCGGCTAGCAGCTTCCCTGTGGCGGGGAAGTGCAAACGTACACGTTTTCGGCCGAAAACGCCTTTTCCGGCGAAAACGCACACCACGGCTCTTTCTGAGAAAAAGCAAGCACGGAGGACGAGAACCGCTTTTGCCCTGCGTAGCGTTCCGGGCAGCGTGTAGAACCAGGCAGAGAATTCCCGGCTAGCAGCTTCCCTGTGGCGGGGAAGTGCAAACGTACACGTTTTCGGCCGAAAACGCGTTTTCCGGCGAAAACACACACCACGGCTCTTTCTGAGAAAAAGCAAGCACGGAGGACGAGAACCGCTTTTGCCCTGCGTAGCGTTCCGGGCAGCGGGTAGAACCAGGCAGAGAATTCCCGGCTAGCAGCTTCCCTGTGGCGGGGAAGTACAAACGTACACGTTTTCGGCCGAAAACCCGTTTTCCGGCGAAAACGCACACCACGTCTCTTTCTGAGAAAAAGCAAGCACGGAGGACGAGAAGCGCTTTTGCCCTGCGTAGCGTTCCGGGCAGCGGGTAGAACCAGGCAGAGAATTCCCGGCTAGCAGCTTCCCTGTGGCGGGGAAGTGCAAACGTACACGTTTTCGGCCGAAAACGCGTTTTCCGGCGAAAAGGCACACCACGGCTCTTTCTGAGAAAAAGCAAGCACGGAGGACGAGAAGCGCTTTTGCCCTGCGTAGCGTTCCGGGCAGCGGGTAGAACCAGGCAGAGAATTCCCGGCTAGCAGCTTCCCTGTGGCGGGGAAGTGCAAACGTACACGTTTTCGGCCGAAAACGCGTTTTCCGGCGAAAACGCACACCACGGCTCTTTCTGAGAAAAAGCAAGCACGGAGGACGAGAACCGCTTTTGCCCTGCGTAGCGTTCCGGGCAGCGGGTAGAACCAGGCAGAGAATTCCCGGCTAGCAGCTTCCCTGTGGCGGGGAAGTGCAAACGTACACGTTTTCGGCCGAAAACGCGTTTTCCGGCGAAAACGCACACCACGGCTCTATCTGAGAAAAAGCAAGCACGGAGGACGAGAACCGCTTTTGCCCTGCGTAGCGTTCCGGGCAGCGGGTAGAACCGGGCAGAGAATTCCCGGCTAGCAGCTTCCCTGTGGCGGGGAAGTGCAAACGTACACGTTTTCGGCCGAAAACGCGTTTTCCGGCGAAAACGCACACCACGGCTCTTTCTGAGAAAAAGCAAGCACGGAGGACGAGAACCGCTTTTGCCCTGCGTAGCGTTCCGGGCAGCGGGTAGAACCAGGCAGAGAATTCCCGGCTAGCAGCTTTCCTGTGGCGGGGAAGTGCAAACGTACACGTTTTCGGCCGAAAACGCGTTTTCCGGCGAAAACGCACACCACGGCTCTTTCTGAGAAAAAGCAAGCACGGAGGACGAGAACCGCTTTTGCCCTGCGTAGCGTTCCGGGCAGCGGGTAGAACCAGGCAGAGAATTCCCGGCTAGCAGCTTCCCTGTGGCGGGGAAGTGCAAACGTACACGTTTTCGGCCGAAAACGCGTTTTCCGGCGAAAACGCACACCACGGCTCTTTCTGAGAAAAAGCAAGCACGGAGGACGAGAACCGCTTTTGCCCTGCGTAGCGTTCCGGGCAGCGGGTAGAACCAGGCAGAGAATTCCCGGCTAGCAGCTTCCCTGTGGCGGGGAAGTGCAAACGTACACGTTTTCGGCCGAAAACGCGTTTTCCGGCGAAAACGCACACCACGGCTCTTTCTGAGAAAAAGCAAGCACGGAGGACGAGAACCGCTTTTGCCCTGCGTAGCGTTCCGGGCAGCGGGTAGAACCGGGCAGAGAATTCCCGGCTAGCAGCTTCCCTGTGGCGGGGAAGTGCAAACGTACACGTTTTCGGCCGAAAACGCGTTTTCCGGCGAAAACGCACACCACGGCTCTTTCTGAGAAAAAGCAAGCACGGAGGACGAGAACCGCTTTTGCCCTGCGTAGCGTTCCGGGCAGCGGGTAGAACCGGGCAGAGAATTCCCGGCTAGCAGCTTCCCTGTGGCGGGGAAGTGCAAACGTACACGTTTTCGGCCGAAAACGCGTTTTCCGGCGAAAACGCACACCACGGCTCTTTCTGAGAAAAAGCAAGCACGGAGGACGAGAACCGCTTTTGCCCTGCGTAGCGTTCCGGGCAGCGGGTAGAACCAGGCAGAGAATTCCCGGCTAGCAGCTTCCCTGTGGCGGGGAAGTGCAAACGTACACGTTTTCGGCCGAAAACGCGTTTTCCGGCGAAAACGCACACCACGGCTCTTTCTGAGAAAAAGCAAGCACGGAGGACGAGAACCGCTTTTGCCCTGCGTAGCGTTCCGGGCAGCGGGTAGAACCAGGCAGAGAATTCCCGGCTAGCAGCTTCCCTGTGGCGGGGAAGTGCAAACGTACACGTTTTCGGCCGAAAACGCGTTTTCCGGCGAAAACGCACACCAGGGCTCTTTCTGAGAAAAAGCAAGCACGGAGGACGAGAACCGCTTTTGCCCTGCGTAGCGTTCCGGGCAGCGGGTAGAACCGGGCAGAGAATTCCCGGCTAGCAGCTTCCCTGTGGCGGGGAAGTGCAAACGTACACGTTTTCGGCCGAAAACGCGTTTTCCGGCGAAAACGCACACCACGGCTCTTTCTGAGAAAAAGCAAGCACGGAGGACGAGAAGCGCTTTTGCCCTGCGTAGCGTTCCGGGCAGCGGGTAGAACCGGGCAGAGAATTCCCGGCTAGCAGCTTCCCTGTGGCGGGGAAGTGCAAACGTACACGTTTTCGGCCGAAAACGCGTTTTCCGGCGAAAACGCACACCACGGCTCTTTCTGAGAAAAAGCAAGCACGGAGGACGAGAACCGCTTTTGCCCTGCGTAGCGTTCCGGGCAGCGGGTAGAACCAGGCAGAGAATTCCCGGCTAGCAGCTTCCCTGTGGCGGGGAAGTGCAAACGTACACGTTTTCGGCCGAAAACGCGTTTTCCGGCGAAAACGCACACCACGGCTCTTTCTGAGAAAAAGCAAGCACGGAGGACGAGAAGCGCTTTTGCCCTGCGTAGCGTTCCGGGCAGCGGGTAGAACCAGGCAGAGAATTCCCGGCTAGCAGCTTCCCTGTGGCGGGGAAGTGCAAACGTACACGTTTTCGGCCGAAAACGCGTTTTCCGGCGAAAACGCACACCACGGCTCTTTCTGAGAAAAAGCAAGCACGGAGGACGAGAAGCGCTTTTGCCCTGCGTAGCGTTCCGGGCAGCGGGTAGAACCAGGCAGAGAATTCCCGGCTAGCAGCTTCCCTGTGGCGGGGAAGTGCAAACGTACACGTTTTCGGCCGAAAACGCGTTTTCCGGCGAAAACGCACACCACGGCTCTTTCTGAGAAAAAGCAAGCACGGAGGACGAGAACCGCTTTTGCCCTGCGTAGCGTTCCGGGCAGCGGGTAGAACCAGGCAGAGAATTCCCGGCTAGCAGCTTCCCTGTGGCGGGGAAGTGCAAACGTACACGTTTTCGGCCGAAAACGCGTTTTCCGGCGAAAACGCACACCACGGCTCTTTCTGAGAAAAAGCAAGCACGGAGGACGAGAACCGCTTTTGCCCTG
This sequence comes from Athene noctua, assembly GCF_965140245.1. Taxonomy (NCBI): domain Eukaryota; kingdom Metazoa; phylum Chordata; class Aves; order Strigiformes; family Strigidae; genus Athene; species Athene noctua. The sequence continues at coordinate 38,067 of NW_027437895.1, read as the reverse complement.
CGTAGCGTTCCGGGCAGCGGGTAGAACCAGGCAGCGAATTCCCGGCTAGCAGCTTCCCTGTGGCGGGGAAGTGCAAACGTACACGTTTTCGGCCGAAAACGCGTTTTCCTGCGAAAACGCACACCACGGCTCTTTCTGAGAAAAAGCAAGCAAGGAGGACGAGAACCGCTTTTGCCCTGCGTAGCGTTCCGGGCAGCGGGTAGAACCAGGCAGAGAATTCCCGGCTAGCAGCTTTCCTGTGGCGGGGAAGTGCAAACGTACACGTTTTCGGCCGAAAAGGCGTTTTCCGGCGAAAACGCACACCACGGCTCTTTCTGAGAAAAAGCAAGCACGGAGGACGAGAACCGCTTTTGCCCTGCGTAGCGTTCCGGGCAGCGGGTAGAACCAGGCAGAGAATTCCCGGCTAGCAGCTTCCCTGTGGCGGGGAAGTGCAAACGTACACGTTTTCGGCCGAAAACGCGTTTTCCGGCGAAAACGCACACCACGGCTCTTTCTGAGAAAAAGCAAGCACGGAGGACGAGAACCGCTTTTGCCCTGCGTAGCGTTCCGGGCAGCGGGTAGAACCAGGCAGAGAATTCCCGGCTAGCAGCTTCCCTGTGGCCGGGAACTGCAAACGTACACGTTTTCGGCCGAAAAGGCGTTTTCCGGCGAAAACGCACACCACGGCTCTTTCTGAGAAAAAGCAAGCACGGAGGACGAGAACCGCTTTTGCCCTGCGTAGCGTTCCGGGCAGCGGGTAGAACCAGGCAGAGAATTCCCGGCTAGCAGCTTCCCTGTGGCGGGGAAGTGCAAACGTACACGTTTTCGGCCGAAAACGCGTTTTCCGGCGAAAACGCACACCACGGCTCTTTCTGAGAAAAAGCAAGCACGGAGGACGAGAACCGCTTTTGCCCTGCGTAGCGTTCCGGGCAGCGGGTAGAACCAGGCAGAGAATTCCCGGCTATCAGCTTCCCTGTGGCGGGGAAGTGCAAACGTACACGTTTTCGGCTGAAAACGCGTTTTCCGGCGAAAACGCACACCACGGCTCTTTCTGAGAAAAAGCAAGCACGGAGGACCAGAACCGCTTTTGCCCTGCATAGCGTTCCGGGCAGCGGGTAGAACCAGGCAGAGAATTCCCGGCTAGCAGCTTCCCTGTGGCGGGGAAGTGCAAACGTACACGTTTTCGGCCGAAAACGCGTTTTCCGGCGAAAACGCACACCACGGCTCTTTCTGAGAAAAAGCAAGCACGGAGGACGAGAACCGCTTTTGCCGTGCGTAGCGTTCCGGGCAGCGGGTAGAACCAGGCAGAGAATTCCCGGCTAGCAGCTTCCCTGTGGCGGGGAAGTGCAAACGTACACGTTTTCGGCCGAAAACGCGTTTTCCGGCGAAAACGCACACCACGGCTCTTTCTGAGAAAAAGCAAGCACGGAGGACGAGAACCGCTTTTGCCTTGCGTAGCGTTCCGGGCAGCGGGTAGAACCAGGCAGAGAATTCCCGGCTAGCAGCTTCCCTGTGGCGGGGCAGTTCAAACGTACACGTTTTCGGCCGAAAACGCGTTTTCCGGCGAAAACGCACACCACGGCTCCTTCTGAGAAAAAGCAAGCACGGAGGACGAGAACCGCTTTTGCCCTGCGTAGCGTTCCGGGCAGCGGGTAGAACCAGGCAGAGAATTCCCGGCTAGCAGCTTCCCTGTGGCGGGGAAGTGCAAACGTACACGTTTTCGGCCGAAAACGCGTTTTCCGGCGAAAACGCACACCACGGCTCTTTCTGAGAAAAAGCAAGCACGGAGGACGAGAACCGCTTTTGCCCTGCGTAGCGTTCCGGGCAGCGGGTAGAACCAGGCAGAGAATTCCCGGCTGGCAGCTTCCCTGTGGCGGGGAAGTGCAAACGTACACGTTTTCGGCCGAAAACGCGTTTTCCGGCGAAAACGCACAGCACGGCTCTTTCTGAGAAAAAGCAAGCACGGAGGACGAGAATCGCTTTTGCCCTGCGTAGCGTTCCAGGGAGCGGGTAGAACCAGGCAGAGAATTCCCGGCTAGCAGCTTCCCTGTGGTGGGGAAGTGCAAACGTACACGTTTTCGTCCGAAAACGCATTTTCCGGCGAAAACGCACACCACGGCTCTTTCTGAGAAAAAGCAGGCACGGAGGACAAGAACCGCTTTTGCCCTGCGTAAAGTTCCGGGTAGCCGATAGAACCAGGCAGAGAATTCCCGGCTAGCAGCTTCCCTGTGGCGGGGAAGTGCAAACGTACACGTTTTCGGCCGAAAACGCGTTTTCCGGCGAAAACGCACACCACGGCTCTTTCTGAGAAAAAGCAAGCACGGAGGACGAGAACCGCTTTTGCCCTGCGTAGCGTTCCGGGCAGCGGGTAGAACGAGGCAGAGAATTCCCGGCTAGCAGCTTCCCTGTGGCGGGGAATTGCAAACGTACACGTTTTCGGCCGAAAACGCGTTTTCCGGCGAAAACGCACACCACGGCTCTTTCTGAGAAAAAGCAAGCACGGAGGACGAGAACCGCTTTTGCCCTGCGTAGCGTTCCGGGCAGCGGGTAGAACCAGGCAGAGAATTCCCGGCTAGCAGCTTCCCTGTGGCGGGGAAGTGCAAACGTACACGTTTTCGGCCGAAAACGCGTTTTCCGGCGAAAACGCACACCACGGCTCTTTCTGAGAAAAAGCAAGCACGGAGGACGAGAACCGCTTTTGCCCTGCGTAGCGTTCCGGGCAGCGGGTAGAACCAGGCAGAGAATTCCCGGCTAGCAGCTTCCCTGTGGCGGGGAAGTGCAAACGTACACGTTTTCGGCCGAAAACGCGTTTTCCGGCGAAAACGCACACCACGGCTCTTTCTGAGAAAAAGCAAGCACGGAGGACGAGAAGCGCTTTTGCCCTGCGTAGCGTTCCGGGCAGCGGGTAGAACCAGGCAGAGAATTCCCGGCTAGCAGCTTCCCTGTGGCGGGGAAGTGCAAACGTACACGTTTTCGGCCGAAAACGCGTTTTCCGGCGAAAACGCACACCACGGCTCTTTCTGAGAAAAAGCAAGCACGGAGGACGAGAACCGCTTGTGCCCTGCGTAGCGTTCCGGGCAGCGGGTAGAACCAGGCAGAGAATTCCCGGCTAGCAGCTTCCCTGTGGCGGGGCAGTTCAAACGTACACGTTTTCGGCCGAAAACGCGTTTTCCGGCGAAAACGCACACCACGGCTCTTTCTGAGAAAAAGCAAGCACGGAGGACGAGAACCGCTTTTGCCCTGCGTAGCGTTCCGGGCAGCGGGTAGAACCAGGCAGAGAATTCCCGGCTAGCAGCTTCCCTGTGGCGGGGAAGTGCAAACGTACACGTTTTCGGCCGAAAATTCGTTTTCCGGCGAAAACGCACACCACGGCTCTTTCTGAGAAAAAGCAAGCACGGAGGACGAGAACCGCTTTTGCCCTGCGTAGCGTTCCGGGCAGCGGGTAGAACCAGGCAGAGAATTCCCGGCTAGCAGCTTCCCTGTGGCGGGGAAGTGCAAACGTACACGTTTTCGGCCGAAAACGCGTTTTCCGGCAAAAACGCACACCACGGCTCTTTCTGAGAAAAAGCAAGCACGGAGGACGAGAAGCGCTTTTGCCCTGCGTAGCGTTCCGGGCAGCGGGTTGAACCAGGCAGAGAATTCCCGGCTAGCAGCTTCCCTGTGGCGGGGAAGTGCAAACGTACACGTTTTCGGCCGAAAACGCGTTTTCCGGCGAAAACGCACAGCACGGCTCTTTCTGAGAAAAAGCAAGCACGGAGGACGAGAATCGCTTTTGCCCTGCGTAGCGTTCCAGGCAGCGGGTAGAACCAGGCAGAGAATTCCCGGCTAGCAGCTTCCCTGTGGCGGGGAAGTGCAAACGTACACGTTTTCGTCCGAAAACGCATTTTCCGGCGAAAACGCACACCACGGCTCTTTCTGAGAAAAAGCAGGCACGGAGGACAAGAACCGCTTTTGCCCTGCGTAAAGTTCCGGGCAGCCGATAGAACCAGGCAGAGAATTCCCGGCTAGCAGCTTCCCTGTGGCGGGGAAGTGCAAACGTACACGTTTTCGGCCGAAAACGCGTTTTCCGGCGAAAACGCACACCACGGCTCTTTCTGAGAAAAAGCAAGCACGGAGGACGAGAACCGCTTTTGCCGTGCGTAGCGTTCCGGGCAGCGGGTAGAACCAGGCAGAGAATTCCCGGCTAGCAGCTTCACTGTGGCGGGGCAGTTCAAACGTACACGTTTTCGGCCGAAAACGCGTTTTCCGGCGAAAACGCACACCACGGCTCTTTCTGAGAAAAAGCAAGCACGGAGGACGAGAACCGCTTTTGCCCTGCGTAGCGTTCCGGGCAGCGGGTAGAACCAGGCAGAGAATTCCCGGCTAGCAGCTTCCCTGTGGCGGGGAAGTGCAAACGTACACGTTTTCGGCCGAAAACGCGTTTTCCGGCGAAAACGCACACCACGGCTCTTTCTGAGAAAAAGCAAGCACGGAGGACGAGAACCGCTTTTGCCCTGCGTAGCGTTCCGGGCAGCGGGTAGAACCAGGCAGAGAATTCCCGGCTAGCAGCTTCCCTGTGGCGGGGAAGTGCAAACGTACACGTTTTCGGCCGAAAACGCGTTTTCCGGCGAAAACGCACACCACGGCTCTTTCTGAGAAAAAGCAAGCACGGAGGACGAGAAGCGCTTTTGCCCTGCGTAGCGTTCCGGGCAGCGGGTAGAACCAGGCAGAGAATTCCCGGCTAGCAGCTTCCCTGTGGCGGGGAAGTGCAAACGTACACGTTTTCGGCCGAAAACGCGTTTTCCGGCGAAAACGCACACCACGGCTCTTTCTGAGAAAAAGCAAGCACGGAGGACGAGAACCGCTTGTGCCCTGCGTAGCGTTCCGGGCAGCGGGTAGAACCAGGCAGAGAATTCCCGGCTAGCAGCTTCCCTGTGGCGGGGCAGTTCAAACGTACACGTTTTCGGCCGAAAACGCGTTTTCCGGCGAAAACGCACACCACGGCTCTTTCTGAGAAAAAGCAAGCACGGAGGACGAGAACCGCTTTTGCCCTGCGTAGCGTTCCGGGCAGCGGGTAGAACCAGGCAGAGAATTCCCGGCTAGCAGCTTCCCTGTGGCGGGGAAGTGCAAACGTACACGTTTTCGGCCGAAAATTCGTTTTCCGGCGAAAACGCACACCACGGCTCTTTCTGAGAAAAAGCAAGCACGGAGGACGAGAACCGCTTTTGCCCTGCGTAGCGTTCCGGGCAGCGGGTAGAACCAGGCAGAGAATTCCCGGCTAGCAGCTTCCCTGTGGCGGGGAAGTGCAAACGTACACGTTTTCGGCCGAAAACGCGTTTTCCGGCAAAAACGCACACCACGGCTCTTTCTGAGAAAAAGCAAGCACGGAGGACGAGAAGCGCTTTTGCCCTGCGTAGCGTTCCGGGCAGCGGGTTGAACCAGGCAGAGAATTCCCGGCTAGCAGCTTCCCTGTGGCGGGGAAGTGCAAACGTACACGTTTTCGGCCGAAAACGCGTTTTCCGGCGAAAACGCACAGCACGGCTCTTTCTGAGAAAAAGCAAGCACGGAGGACGAGAATCGCTTTTGCCCTGCGTAGCGTTCCAGGCAGCGGGTAGAACCAGGCAGAGAATTCCCGGCTAGCAGCTTCCCTGTGGCGGGGAAGTGCAAACGTACACGTTTTCGTCCGAAAACGCATTTTCCGGCGAAAACGCACACCACGGCTCTTTCTGAGAAAAAGCAGGCACGGAGGACAAGAACCGCTTTTGCCCTGCGTAAAGTTCCGGGCAGCCGATAGAACCAGGCAGAGAATTCCCGGCTAGCAGCTTCCCTGTGGCGGGGAAGTGCAAACGTACACGTTTTCGGCCGAAAACGCGTTTTCCGGCGAAAACGCACACCACGGCTCTTTCTGAGAAAAAGCAAGCACGGAGGACGAGAACCGCTTTTGCCGTGCGTAGCGTTCCGGGCAGCGGGTAGAACCAGGCAGAGAATTCCCGGCTAGCAGCTTCACTGTGGCGGGGCAGTTCAAACGTACACGTTTTCGGCCGAAAACGCGTTTTCCGGCGAAAACGCACACCACGGCTCTTTCTGAGAAAAAGCAAGCACGGAGGACGAGAACCGCTTTTGCCCTGCGTAGCGTTCCGGGCAGCGGGTAGAACCAGGCAGAGAATTCCCGGCTAGCAGCTTCCCTGTGGCGGGGAAGTGCAAACGTACACGTTTTCGGCCGAAAATTCGTTTTCCGGCGAAAACGCACACCACGGCTCTTTCTGAGAAAAAGCAAGCACGGAGGACGAGAACCGCTTTTGCCCTGCGTAGCGTTCCGGGCAGCGGGTAGAACCAGGCAGAGAATTCCCGGCTAGCAGCTTCCCTGTGGCGGGGAAGTGCAAACGTACACGTTTTCGGCCGAAAACGCGTTTTCCGGCAAAAACGCACACCACGGCTCTTTCTGAGAAAAAGCAAGCACGGAGGACGAGAAGCGCTTTTGCCCTGCGTAGCGTTCCAGGCAGCGGGTAGAACCAGGCAGAGAATTCCCGGCTAGCAGCTTCCCTGTGGCGGGGAAGTGCAAACGTACACGTTTTCGGCCGAAAACGCGTTTTCCGGCAAAAACGCACACCACGGCTCTTTCTGAGAAAAAGCAAGCACGGAGGACGAGAAGCGCTTTTGCCCTGCGTAGCGTTCCGGGCAGCGGGTTGAACCAGGCAGAGAATTCCCGGCTAGCAGCTTCCCTGTGGCGGGGAAGTGCAAACGTACACGTTTTCGGCCGAAAACGCGTTTTCCGGCGAAAACGCACAGCACGGCTCTTTCTGAGAAAAAGCAAGCACGGAGGACGAGAATCGCTTTTGCCCTGCGTAGCGTTCCAGGCAGCGGGTAGAACCAGGCAGAGAATTCCCGGCTAGCAGCTTCCCTGTGGCGGGGAAGTGCAAACGTACACGTTTTCGTCCGAAAACGCATTTTCCGGCGAAAACGCACACCACGGCTCTTTCTGAGAAAAAGCAGGCACGGAGGACAAGAACCGCTTTTGCCCTGCGTAAAGTTCCGGGCAGCCGATAGAACCAGGCAGAGAATTCCCGGCTAGCAGCTTCCCTGTGGCGGGGAAGTGCAAACGTACACGTTTTCGGCCGAAAACGCGTTTTCCGGCGAAAACGCACACCACGGCTCTTTCTGAGAAAAAGCAAGCACGGAGGACGAGAACCGCTTTTGCCGTGCGTAGCGTTCCGGGCAGCGGGTAGAACCAGGCAGAGAATTCCCGGCTAGCAGCTTCACTGTGGCGGGGCAGTTCAAACGTACACGTTTTCGGCCGAAAACGCGTTTTCCGGCGAAAACGCACACCACGGCTCTTTCTGAGAAAAAGCAAGCACGGAGGACGAGAACCGCTTTTGCCCTGCGTAGCGTTCCGGGCAGCGGGTAGAACCAGGCAGAGAATTCCCGGCTAGCAGCTTCCCTGTGGCGGGGAAGTGCAAACGTACACGTTTTCGGCCGAAAACGCGTTTTCCGGCGAAAACGCACACCACGGCTCTTTCTGAGAAAAAGCAAGCACGGAGGACGAGAACCGCTTTTGCCCTGCGTAGCGTTCCGGGCAGCGGGTAGAACCAGGCAGAGAATTCCCGGCTAGCAGCTTCCCTGTGGCGGGGAAGTGCAAACGTACACGTTTTCGGCCGAAAACGCGTTTTCCGGCGAAAACGCACACCACGGCTCTTTCTGAGAAAAAGCAAGCACGGAGGACGAGAAGCGCTTTTGCCCTGCGTAGCGTTCCGGGCAGCGGGTAGAACCAGGCAGAGAATTCCCGGCTAGCAGCTTCCCTGTGGCGGGGAAGTGCAAACGTACACGTTTTCGGCCGAAAACGCGTTTTCCGGCGAAAACGCACACCACGGCTCTTTCTGAGAAAAAGCAAGCACGGAGGACGAGAACCGCTTGTGCCCTGCGTAGCGTTCCGGGCAGCGGGTAGAACCAGGCAGAGAATTCCCGGCTAGCAGCTTCCCTGTGGCGGGGCAGTTCAAACGTACACGTTTTCGGCCGAAAACGCGTTTTCCGGCGAAAACGCACACCACGGCTCTTTCTGAGAAAAAGCAAGCACGGAGGACGAGAACCGCTTTTGCCCTGCGTAGCGTTCCGGGCAGCGGGTAGAACCAGGCAGAGAATTCCCGGCTAGCAGCTTCCCTGTGGCGGGGAAGTGCAAACGTACACGTTTTCGGCCGAAAATTCGTTTTCCGGCGAAAACGCACACCACGGCTCTTTCTGAGAAAAAGCAAGCACGGAGGACGAGAACCGCTTTTGCCCTGCGTAGCGTTCCGGGCAGCGGGTAGAACCAGGCAGAGAATTCCCGGCTAGCAGCTTCCCTGTGGCGGGGAAGTGCAAACGTACACGTTTTCGGCCGAAAACGCGTTTTCCGGCAAAAACGCACACCACGGCTCTTTCTGAGAAAAAGCAAGCACGGAGGACGAGAAGCGCTTTTGCCCTGCGTAGCGTTCCGGGCAGCGGGTTGAACCAGGCAGAGAATTCCCGGCTAGCAGCTTCCCTGTGGCGGGGAAGTGCAAACGTACACGTTTTCGGCCGAAAACGCGTTTTCCGGCGAAAACGCACAGCACGGCTCTTTCTGAGAAAAAGCAAGCACGGAGGACGAGAATCGCTTTTGCCCTGCGTAGCGTTCCAGGCAGCGGGTAGAACCAGGCAGAGAATTCCCGGCTAGCAGCTTCCCTGTGGCGGGGAAGTGCAAACGTACACGTTTTCGTCCGAAAACGCATTTTCCGGCGAAAACGCACACCACGGCTCTTTCTGAGAAAAAGCAGGCACGGAGGACAAGAACCGCTTTTGCCCTGCGTAAAGTTCCGGGCAGCCGATAGAACCAGGCAGAGAATTCCCGGCTAGCAGCTTCCCTGTGGCGGGGAAGTGCAAACGTACACGTTTTCGGCCGAAAACGCGTTTTCCGGCGAAAACGCACACCACGGCTCTTTCTGAGAAAAAGCAAGCACGGAGGACGAGAACCGCTTTTGCCGTGCGTAGCGTTCCGGGCAGCGGGTAGAACCAGGCAGAGAATTCCCGGCTAGCAGCTTCACTGTGGCGGGGCAGTTCAAACGTACACGTTTTCGGCCGAAAACGCGTTTTCCGGCGAAAACGCACACCACGGCTCTTTCTGAGAAAAAGCAAGCACGGAGGACGAGAACCGCTTTTGCCCTGCGTAGCGTTCCGGGCAGCGGGTAGAACCAGGCAGAGAATTCCCGGCTAGCAGCTTCCCTGTGGCGGGGAAGTGCAAACGTACACGTTTTCGGCCGAAAACGCGTTTTCCGGCGAAAACGCACACCACGGCTCTTTCTGAGAAAAAGCAAGCACGGAGGACGAGAACCGCTTTTGCCCTGCGTAGCGTTCCGGGCAGCGGGTAGAACCAGGCAGAGAATTCCCGGCTAGCAGCTTCCCTGTGGCGGGGAAGTGCAAACGTACACGTTTTCGGCCGAAAACGCGTTTTCCGGCGAAAACGCACACCACGGCTCTTTCTGAGAAAAAGCAAGCACGGAGGACGAGAAGCGCTTTTGCCCTGCGTAGCGTTCCGGGCAGCGGGTAGAACCAGGCAGAGAATTCCCGGCTAGCAGCTTCCCTGTGGCGGGGAAGTGCAAACGTACACGTTTTCGGCCGAAAACGCGTTTTCCGGCGAAAACGCACACCACGGCTCTTTCTGAGAAAAAGCAAGCACGGAGGACGAGAACCGCTTGTGCCCTGCGTAGCGTTCCGGGCAGCGGGTAGAACCAGGCAGAGAATTCCCGGCTAGCAGCTTCCCTGTGGCGGGGCAGTTCAAACGTACACGTTTTCGGCCGAAAACGCGTTTTCCGGCGAAAACGCACACCACGGCTCTTTCTGAGAAAAAGCAAGCACGGAGGACGAGAACCGCTTTTGCCCTGCGTAGCGTTCCGGGCAGCGGGTAGAACCAGGCAGAGAATTCCCGGCTAGCAGCTTCCCTGTGGCGGGGAAGTGCAAACGTACACGTTTTCGGCCGAAAACGCGTTTTCCGGCAAAAACGCACACCACGGCTCTTTCTGAGAAAAAGCAAGCACGGAGGACGAGAAGCGCTTTTGCCCTGCGTAGCGTTCCGGGCAGCGGGTTGAACCAGGCAGAGAATTCCCGGCTAGCAGCTTCCCTGTGGCGGGGAAGTGCAAACGTACACGTTTTCGGCCGAAAACGCGTTTTCCGGCGAAAACGCACAGCACGGCTCTTTCTGAGAAAAAGCAAGCACGGAGGACGAGAATCGCTTTTGCCCTGCGTAGCGTTCCAGGCAGCGGGTAGAACCAGGCAGAGAATTCCCGGCTAGCAGCTTCCCTGTGGCGGGGAAGTGCAAACGTACACGTTTTCGTCCGAAAACGCATTTTCCGGCGAAAACGCACACCACGGCTCTTTCTGAGAAAAAGCAGGCACGGAGGACAAGAACCGCTTTTGCCCTGCGTAAAGTTCCGGGCAGCCGATAGAACCAGGCAGAGAATTCCCGGCTAGCAGCTTCCCTGTGGCGGGGAAGTGCAAACGTACACGTTTTCGGCCGAAAACGCGTTTTCCGGCGAAAACGCACACCACGGCTCTTTCTGAGAAAAAGCAAGCACGGAGGACGAGAACCGCTTTTGCCGTGCGTAGCGTTCCGGGCAGCGGGTAGAACCAGGCAGAGAATTCCCGGCTAGCAGCTTCACTGTGGCGGGGCAGTTCAAACGTACACGTTTTCGGCCGAAAACGCGTTTTCCGGCGAAAACGCACACCACGGCTCTTTCTGAGAAAAAGCAAGCACGGAGGACGAGAACCGCTTTTGCCCTGCGTAGCGTTCCGGGCAGCGGGTAGAACCAGGCAGAGAATTCCCGGCTAGCAGCTTCCCTGTGGCGGGGAAGTGCAAACGTACACGTTTTCGGCCGAAAATTCGTTTTCCGGCGAAAACGCACACCACGGCTCTTTCTGAGAAAAAGCAAGCACGGAGGACGAGAACCGCTTTTGCCCTGCGTAGCGTTCCGGGCAGCGGGTAGAACCAGGCAGAGAATTCCCGGCTAGCAGCTTCCCTGTGGCGGGGAAGTGCAAACGTACACGTTTTCGGCCGAAAACGCGTTTTCCGGCGAAAACGCACAGCACGGCTCTTTCTGAGAAAAAGCAAGCACGGAGGACGAGAACCGCTTTTGCCCTGCGTAGCGTTCCGGGCAGCGGGTAGAACCGGGCAGAGAATTCCCGGCTAGCAGCTTCCCTGTGGCGGGGAAGTGCAAACGTACACGTTTTCGGCCGAAAACGCGTTTTCCGGCGAAAACGCACACCACGGCTCTTTCTGAGAAAAAGCAAGCACGGAGGACGAGAACCGCTTTTGCCCTGCGTAGCGTTCCGGGCAGCGGGTAGAACCCGGCAGAGAATTCCCGGCTAGCAGCTTCCCTGTGGCGGGGAAGTGCAAACGTACACGTTTTCGGCCGAAAACGCGTTTTCCGGCGAAAACGCACACCACGGCTCTTTCTGAGAAAAAGCAAGCGCGGAGGACGAGAACCGCTTTTGCCCTGCGTAGCGTTCCGGGCAGCGGGTAGAACCAGGCAGAGAATTCCCGGCTAGCAGCTTCCCTGTGGCGGGGAAGTGCAAACGTACACGTTTTCGGCCGAAAACGCGTTTTCCGGCGAAAACGCACACCACGGCTCTTTCTGAGAAAAAGCAAGCACGGAGGACGAGAAGCGCTTTTGCCCTGCGTAGCGTTCCGGGCAGCGGGTAGAACCAGGCAGAGAATTCCCGGCTAGCAGCTTCCCTGTGGCGGGGAAGTGCAAACGTACACGTTTTCGGCCGAAAAAGCGTTTTCCGGCGAAAACGCACACCACGGCTCTTTCTGAGAAAAAGCAAGCACGGAGGACGAGAACCGCTTGTGCCCTGCGTAGCGTTCCGGGCAGCGGGTAGAACCAGGCAGAGAATTCCCGGCTAGCAGCTTCCCTGTGGCGGGGCAGTTCAAACGTACACGTTTTCGGCCGAAAACGCGTTTTCCGGCGAAAACGCACACCACGGCTCTTTCTGAGAAAAAGCAAGCACGGAGGACGAGAACCGCTTTTGCCCTGCGTAGCGTTCCGGGCAGCGGGTAGAACCAGGCAGAGAATTCCCGGCTAGCAGCTTCCCTGTGGCGGGGAAGTGCAAACGTACACGTTTTCGGCCGAAAACGCGTTTTCCGGCAAAAACGCACACCACGGCTCTTTCTGAGAAAAAGCAAGCACGGAGGACGAGAAGCGCTTTTGCCCTGCGTAGCGTTCCGGGCAGCGGGTTGAACCAGGCAGAGAATTCCCGGCTAGCAGCTTCCCTGTGGCGGGGAAGTGCAAACGTACACGTTTTCGGCCGAAAACGCGTTTTCCGGCGAAAACGCACAGCACGGCTCTTTCTGAGAAAAAGCAAGCACGGAGGACGAGAATCGCTTTTGCCCTGCGTAGCGTTCCAGGCAGCGGGTAGAACCAGGCAGAGAATTCCCGGCTAGCAGCTTCCCTGTGGCGGGGAAGTGCAAACGTACACGTTTTCGTCCGAAAACGCATTTTCCGGCGAAAACGCACACCACGGCTCTTTCTGAGAAAAAGCAGGCACGGAGGACAAGAACCGCTTTTGCCCTGCGTAAAGTTCCGGGCAGCCGATAGAACCAGGCAGAGAATTCCCGGCTAGCAGCTTCCCTGTGGCGGGGAAGTGCAAACGTACACGTTTTCGGCCGAAAACGCGTTTTCCGGCGAAAACGCACACCACGGCTCTTTCTGAGAAAAAGCAAGCACGGAGGACGAGAACCGCTTTTGCCGTGCGTAGCGTTCCGGGCAGCGGGTAGAACCAGGCAGAGAATTCCCGGCTAGCAGCTTCACTGTGGCGGGGCAGTTCAAACGTACACGTTTTCGGCCGAAAACGCGTTTTCCGGCGAAAACGCACACCACGGCTCTTTCTGAGAAAAAGCAAGCACGGAGGACGAGAACCGCTTTTGCCCTGCGTAGCGTTCCGGGCAGCGGGTAGAACCAGGCAGAGAATTCCCGGCTAGCAGCTTCCCTGTGGCGGGGAAGTGCAAACGTACACGTTTTCGGCCGAAAATTCGTTTTCCGGCGAAAACGCACACCACGGCTCTTTCTGAGAAAAAGCAAGCACGGAGGACGAGAACCGCTTTTGCCCTGCGTAGCGTTCCGGGCAGCGGGTAGAACCAGGCAGAGAATTCCCGGCTAGCAGCTTCCCTGTGGCGGGGAAGTGCAAACGTACACGTTTTCGGCCGAAAACGCGTTTTCCGGCGAAAACGCACAGCACGGCTCTTTCTGAGAAAAAGCAAGCACGGAGGACGAGAACCGCTTTTGCCCTGCGTAGCGTTCCGGGCAGCGGGTAGAACCGGGCAGAGAATTCCCGGCTAGCAGCTTCCCTGTGGCGGGGAAGTGCAAACGTACACGTTTTCGGCCGAAAACGCGTTTTCCGGCGAAAACGCACACCACGGCTCTTTCTGAGAAAAAGCAAGCACGGAGGACGAGAACCGCTTTTGCCCTGCGTAGCGTTCCGGGCAGCGGGTAGAACCCGGCAGAGAATTCCCGGCTAGCAGCTTCCCTGTGGCGGGGAAGTGCAAACGTACACGTTTTCGGCCGAAAACGCGTTTTCCGGCGAAAACGCACACCACGGCTCTTTCTGAGAAAAAGCAAGCGCGGAGGACGAGAACCGCTTTTGCCCTGCGTAGCGTTCCGGGCAGCGGGTAGAACCAGGCAGAGAATTCCCGGCTAGCAGCTTCCCTGTGGCGGGGAAGTGCAAACGTACACGTTTTCGGCCGAAAACGCGTTTTCCGGCGAAAACGCACACCACGGCTCTTTCTGAGAAAAAGCAAGCACGGAGGACGAGAACCGCTTTTGCCCTGCGTAGCGTTCCGGGCAGCGGGTAGAACCAGGCAGAGAATTCCCGGCTAGCAGCTTCCCTGTGGCGGGGAAGTGCAAACGTACACGTTTTCGGCCGAAAACGCGTTTTCCGGCGAAAACGCACACCACGGCTCTTTCTGAGAAAAAGCAAGCACGGAGGACGAGAACCGCTTTTGCCCTGCGTAGCGTTCCGGGCAGCGGGTAGAACCAGGCAGAGAATTCCCGGCTAGCAGCTTCCCTGTGGCGGGGAAGTGCAAACGTACACGTTTTCGGCCGAAAACGCGTTTTCCGGCGAAAACGCACACCACGGCTCTTTCTGAGAAAAAGCAAGCACGGAGGACGAGAACCGCTTTTGCCTTGCGTAGCGTTCCGGGCAGCGGGTAGAACCGGGCAGAGAATTCCCGGCTAGCAGCTTCCCTGTGGCGGGGAAGTGCAAACGTACACGTTTTCGGCCGAAAACGCGTTTTCCGGCGAAAACGCACAGCACGGCTCTTTCTGAGAAAAAGCAAGCACGGAGGACGAGAATCGCTTTTGCCCTGCGTAGCGTTCCGGGCAGCGGGTAGAACCAGGCAGAGAATTCCCGGCTAGCAGCTTCCCTGTGGCGGGGAAGTGCAAACGTACACGTTTTCGGCCGAAAACGCGTTTTCCGGCGAAAACGCACACCACGGCTCTTTCTGAGAAAAAGCAAGCACGGAGGACGAGAACCGCTTTTGCCCTGCGTAGCGTTCCGGGCAGCGGGTAGAACCGGGCAGAGAATTCCCGGCTAGCAGCTTCCCTGTGGCGGGGAAGTGCAAACGTACACGTTTTCGGCCGAAAACGCGTTTTCCGGCGAAAACGCACACCACGGCTCTTTCTGAGAAAAAGCAAGCACGGAGGACGAGAACCGCTTTTGCCCTGCGTAGCGTTCCGGGCAGCGGGTAGAACCCGGCAGAGAATTCCCGGCTAGCAGCTTCCCTGTGGCGGGGAAGTGCAAACGTACACGTTTTCGGCCGAAAACGCGTTTTCCGGCGAAAACGCACACCACGGCTCTTTCTGAGAAAAAGCAAGCGCGGAGGACGAGAACCGCTTTTGCCCTGCGTAGCGTTCCGGGCAGCGGGTAGAACCAGGCAGAGAATTCCCGGCTAGCAGCTTCCCTGTGGCGGGGAAGTGCAAACGTACACGTTTTCGGCCGAAAACGCGTTTTCCGGCGAAAACGCACACCACGGCTCTTTCTGAGAAAAAGCAAGCACGGAGGACGAGAACCGCTTTTGCCCTGCGTAGCGTTCCGGGCAGCGGGTAGAACCGGGCAGAGAATTCCCGGCTAGCAGCTTCCCTGTGGCGGGGAAGTGCAAACGTACACGTTTTCGGCCGAAAACGCGTTTTCCGGCGAAAACGCACACCACGGCTCTTTCTGAGAAAAAGCAAGCACGGAGGACGAGAACCGCTTTTGCCCTGCGTAGCGTTCCGGGCAGCGGGTAGAACCAGGCAGAGAATTCCCGGCTAGCAGCTTCCCTGTGGCGGGGAAGTGCAAACGTACACGTTTTCGGCCGAAAACGCGTTTTCCGGCGAAAACGCACACCACGGCTCTTTCTGAGAAAAAGCAAGCACGGAGGACGAGAAGCGCTTTTGCCCTGCGTAGCGTTCCGGGCAGCGGGTAGAACCAGGCATAGAATTCCCGGCTAGCAGCTTCCCTGTGGCGGGGAAGTGCAAACGTACACGTTTTCGGCCGAAAACGCGTTTTCCGGCGAAAACGCACACCACGGCTCTTTCTGAGAAAAAGCAAGCACGGAGGACGAGAACCGCTTTTGCCCTGCGTAGCGTTCCGGGCAGCGGGTAGAACCGGGCAGAGAATTCCCGGCTAGCAGCTTCCCTGTGGCGGGGAAGTGCAAACGTACACGTTTTCGGCCGAAAACGCGTTTTCCGGCGAAAACGCACACCACGGCTCTTTCTGAGAAAAAGCAAGCACGGAGGACGAGAAGCGCTTTTGCCCTGCGTAGCGTTCCGGGCAGCGGGTAGAACCAGGCAGAGAATTCCCGGCTAGCAGCTTCCCTGTGGCGGGGAAGTGCAAACGTACACGTTTTCGGCCGAAAACGCGTTTTCCGGCGAAAACGCACACCACGGCTCTTTCTGAGAAAAAGCAAGCACGGAGGACGAGAACCGCTTTTGCCCTGCGTAGCGTTCCGGGCAGCGGGTAGAACCAGGCAGAGAATTCCCGGCTAGCAGCTTCCCTGTGGCGGGGAAGTGCAAACGTACACGTTTTCGGCCGAAAACGCGTTTTCCGGCGAAAACGCACACCACGGCTCTTTCTGAGAAAAAGCAAGCACGGAGGACGAGAACCGCTTTTGCCCTGCGTAGCGTTCCGGGCAGCGGGTAGAACCAGGCAGAGAATTCCCGGCTAGCAGCTTCCCTGTGGCGGGGAAGTGCAAACGTACACGTTTTCGGCCGAAAACGCGTTTTCCGGCGAAAACGCACACCACGGCTCTTTCTGAGAAAAAGCAGGCACGGAGGACGAGAACCGCTTTTGCCCTGCGTAAAGTTCCGGGTAGCCGATAGAACCAGGCAGAGAATTCCCGGCTAGCAGCTTCCCTGTGGTGGGGAAGTGCAAACGTACACGTTTTCGTCCGAAAACGCATTTTCCGGCGAAAACGCACACCACGGCTCTTTCTGAGAAAAAGCAGGCACGGAGGACAAGAACCGCTTTTGCCCTGCGTAAAGTTCCGGGTAGCCGATAGAACCAGGCAGAGAATTCCCGGCTAGCAGCTTCCCTGTGGCGGGGAAGTGCAAACGTACACGTTTTCGGCCGAAAACGCGTTTTCCGGCGAAAACGCACACCACGGCTCTTTCTGAGAAAAAGCAAGCACGGAGGACGAGAACCGCTTTTGCCCTGCGTAGCGTTCCGGGCAGCGGGTAGAACCCGGCAGAGAATTCCCGGCTAGCAGCTTCCCTGTGGCGGGGAAGTGCAAACGTACACGTTTTCGGCCGAAAACGCGTTTTCCGGCGAAAACGCACACCACGGCTCTTTCTGAGAAAAGCAAGCACGGAGGACGAGAACCGCTTTTGCCCTGCATAGCGTTCCGGGCAGCGGGTAGAACCAGGCAGAGAATTCCCGGCTAGCAGCTTCCCTGTGGCGGGGAAGTGCAAACGTACACGTTTTCGGCCGAAAACGCGTTTTCCGGCGAAAACGCACACCACGGCTCTTTCTGAGAAAAAGCAAGCACGGAGGACGAGAACCGCTTTTGCCCTGCGTAGCGTTCCGGGCAGCGGGTAGAACGAGGCAGAGAATTCCCGGCTAGCAGCTTCCCTGTGGCGGGGAAGTGCAAACGTACACGTTTTCGGCCGAAAACGCGTTTTCCGGCGAAAACGCACACCACGGCTCTTTCTGAGAAAAAGCAAGCACGGAGGACGAGAACCGCTTTTGCCCTGCGTAGCGTTCCGGGCAGCGGGTAGAACCAGGCAGAGAATCCCCGGCTAGCAGCTTCCCTGTGGCGGGGAAGTGCAAACGTACACGTTTTCGGCCGAAAACGCGTTTTCCGGCGAAAACGCACACCACGGCTCTTTCTGAGAAAAAGCAAGCACGGAGGACGAGAACCGCTTTTGCCCTGCGTAGCGTTCCGGGCAGCGGGTAGAACCAGGCAGAGAATTCCCGGCTAGCAGCTTCCCTGTGGCGGGGAAGTGCAAACGTACACGTTTTCGGCCGAAAACGCGTTTTCCGGCGAAAACGCACACCACGGCTCTTTCTGAGAAAAAGCAAGCACGGAGGACGAGAAGCGCTTTTGCCCTGCGTAGCGTTCCGGGCAGCGGGTAGAACCAGGCAGAGAATTCCCGGCTAGCAGCTTCCCTGTGGCGGGGAAGTGCAAACGTACACGTTTTCGGCCGAAAACGCGTTTTCCGGCGAAAACGCACACCACGGCTCTTTCTGAGAAAAAGCAAGCACGGAGGACGAGAACCGCTTGTGCCCTGCGTAGCGTTCCGGGCAGCGGGTAGAACCAGGCAGAGAATTCCCGGCTAGCAGCTTCCCTGTGGCGGGGCAGTTCAAACGTACACGTTTTCGGCCGAAAACGCGTTTTCCGGCGAAAACGCACACCACGGCTCTTTCTGAGAAAAAGCAAGCACGGAGGACGAGAACCGCTTTTGCCCTGCGTAGCGTTCCGGGCAGCGGGTAGAACCAGGCAGAGAATTCCCGGCTAGCAGCTTCCCTGTGGCGGGGAAGTGCAAACGTACACGTTTTCGGCCGAAAATTTGTTTTCCGGCGAAAACGCACACCACGGCTCTTTCTGAGAAAAAGCAAGCACGGAGGACGAGAACCGCTTTTGCCCTGCGTAGCGTTCCGGGCAGCGGGTAGAACCAGGCAGAGAATTCCCGGCTAGCAGCTTCCCTGTGGCGGGGAAGTGCAAACGTACACGTTTTCGGCCGAAAACGCGTTTTCCGGCGAAAACGCACACCACGGCTCTTTCTGAGAAAAAGCAAGCACGGAGGACGAGAAGCGCTTTTGCCCTGCGTAGCGTTCCGGGCAGCGGGTAGAACCAGGCAGAGAATTCCCGGCTAGCAGCTTCCCTGTGGCGGGGAAGTGCAAACGTACACGTTTTCGGCCGAAAACGCGTTTTCCGGCGAAAACGCACAGCACGGCTCTTTCTGAGAAAAAGCAAGCACGGAGGACGAGAATCGCTTTTGCCCTGCGTAGCGTTCCAGGCAGCGGGTAGAACCAGGCAGAGAATTCCCGGCTAGCAGCTTCCCTGTGGCGGGGAAGTGCAAACGTACACGTTTTCGTCCGAAAACGCATTTTCCGGCGAAAACGCACACCACGGCTCTTTCTGAGAAAAAGCAGGCACGGAGGACAAGAACCGCTTTTGCCCTGCGTAAAGTTCCGGGCAGCCGATAGAACCAGGCAGAGAATTCCCGGCTAGCAGCTTCCCTGTGGCGGGGAAGTGCAAACGTACACGTTTTCGGCCGAAAACGCGTTTTCCGGCGAAAACGCACACCACGGCTCTTTCTGAGAAAAAGCAAGCACGGAGGACGAGAACCGCTTTTGCCGTGCGTAGCGTTCCGGGCAGCGGGTAGAACCAGGCAGAGAATTCCCGGCTAGCAGCTTCCCTGTGGCGGGGCAGTTCAAACGTACACGTTTTCGGCCGAAAACGCGTTTTCCGGCGAAAACGCACACCACGGCTCTTTCTGAGAAAAAGCAAGCACGGAGGACGAGAACCGCTTTTGCCCTGCGTAGCGTTCCGGGCAGCGGGTAGAACCAGGCAGAGAATTCCCGGCTAGCAGCTTCCCTGTGGCGGGGAAGTGCAAACGTACACGTTTTCGGCCGAAAATTCGTTTTCCGGCGAAAACGCACACCACGGCTCTTTCTGAGAAAAAGCAAGCACGGAGGACGAGAACCGCTTTTGCCCTGCGTAGCGTTCCGGGCAGCGGGTAGAACCAGGCAGAGAATTCCCGGCTAGCAGCTTCCCTGTGGCGGGGAAGTGCAAACGTACACGTTTTCGGCCGAAAACGCGTTTTCCGGCGAAAACGCACACCACGGCTCTTTCTGAGAAAAAGCAAGCACGGAGGACGAGAATCGCTTTTGCCCTGCGTAGCGTTCCGGGCAGCGGGTAGAACCAGGCAGAGAATTCCCGGCTAGCAGCTTCCCTGTGGCGGGGAAGTGCAAACGTACACGTTTTCGGCCGAAAACGCGTTTTCCGGCGAAAACGCACACCACGGCTCTTTCTGAGAAAAAGCAGGCACGGAGGACAAGAACCGCTTTTGCCCTGCGTAAAGTTCCGGGTAGCCGATAGAACCAGGCAGAGAATTCCCGGCTAGCAGCTTCCCTGTGGTGGGGAAGTGCAAACGTACACGTTTTCGTCCGAAAACGCATTTTCCGGCGAAAACGCACACCACGGCTCTTTCTGAGAAAAAGCAGGCACGGAGGACAAGAACCGCTTTTGCCCTGCGTAAAGTTCCGGGTAGCCGATAGAACCAGGCAGAGAATTCCCGGCTAGCAGCTTCCCTGTGGCGGGGAAGTGCAAACGTACACGTTTTCGGCCGAAAACGCGTTTTCTGGCGAAAACGCACACCACGGCTCTTTCTGAGAAAAAGCAAGCACGGAGGACGAGAACCGCTTTTGCCCTGCGTAGCGTTCCGGGCAGCGGGTAGAACCAGGCAGAGAATTCCCGGCTAGCAGCTTCCCTGTGGCGGGGCAGTTCAAACGTACACGTTTTCGGCCGAAAACGCGTTTTCCGGCGAAAACGCACACCACGGCTCTTTCTGAGAAAAGCAAGCACGGAGGACGAGAACCGCTTTTGCCCTGCGTAGCGTTCCGGGCAGCGGGTAGAACCAGGCAGAGAATTCCCGGCTAGCAGCTTCCCTGTGGCGGGGAAGTGCAAACGTACACGTTTTCGGCCGAAAACGCGTTTTCCGGCGAAAACGCACACCACGGCTCTTTCTGAGAAAAAGCAAGCACGGAGGACGAGAACCGCTTTTGCCCTGCGTAGCGTTCCGGGCAGCGGGTAGAACGAGGCAGAGAATTCCCGGCTAGCAGCTTCCCTGTGGCGGGGAAGTGCAAACGTACACGTTTTCGGCCGAAAACGCGTTTTCCGGCGAAAACGCACACCACGGCTCTTTCTGAGAAAAAGCAAGCACGGAGGACGAGAACCGCTTTTGCCCTGCGTAGCGTTCCGGGCAGCGGGTAGAACCAGGCAGAGAATCCCCGGCTAGCAGCTTCCCTGTGGCGGGGAAGTGCAAACGTACACGTTTTCGGCCGAAAACGCGTTTTCCGGCGAAAACGCACACCACGGCTCTTTCTGAGAAAAAGCAAGCACGGAGGACGAGAACCGCTTTTGCCCTGCGTAGCGTTCCGGGCAGCGGGTAGAACCAGGCAGAGAATTCCCGGCTAGCAGCTTCCCTGTGGCGGGGAAGTGCAAACGTACACGTTTTCGGCCGAAAACGCGTTTTCCGGCGAAAACGCACACCACGGCTCTTTCTGAGAAAAAGCAAGCACGGAGGACGAGAAGCGCTTTTGCCCTGCGTAGCGTTCCGGGCAGCGGGTAGAACCAGGCAGAGAATTCCCGGCTAGCAGCTTCCCTGTGGCGGGGAAGTGCAAACGTACACGTTTTCGGCCGAAAACGCGTTTTCCGGCGAAAACGCACACCACGGCTCTTTCTGAGAAAAAGCAAGCACGGAGGACGAGAACCGCTTTTGCCCTGCGTAGCGTTCCGGGCAGCGGGTAGAACCAGGCAGAGAATTCCCGGCTAGCAGCTTCCCTGTGGCGGGGCAGTTCAAACGTACACGTTTTCGGCCGAAAACGCGTTTTCCGGCGAAAACGCACACCACGGCTCTTTCTGAGAAAAAGCAAGCACGGAGGACGAGAACCGCTTTTGCCCTGCGTAGCGTTCCGGGCAGCGGGTAGAACCAGGCAGAGAATTCCCGGCTAGCAGCTTCCCTGTGGCGGGGAAGTGCAAACGTACACGTTTTCGGCCGAAAATTTGTTTCCGGCGAAAACGCACACCACGGCTCTTTCTGAGAAAAAGCAAGCACGGAGGACGAGAACCGCTTTTGCCCTGCGTAGCGTTCCGGGCAGCGGGTAGAACCAGGCAGAGAATTCCCGGCTAGCAGCTTCCCTGTGGCGGGGAAGTGCAAACGTACACGTTTTCGGCCGAAAACGCGTTTTCCGGCGAAAACGCACACCACGGCTCTTTCTGAGAAAAAGCAAGCACGGAGGACGAGAACCGCTTTTGCCCTGCGTAGCGTTCCGGGCAGCGGGTAGAACCAGGCAGAGAATTCCCGGCTAGCAGCTTCCCTGTGGCGGGGAAGTGCAAACGTACACGTTTTCGGCCGAAAACGCGTTTTCCGGCGAAAACGCACAGCACGGCTCTTTCTGAGAAAAAGCAAGCACGGAGGACGAGAATCGCTTTTGCCCTGCGTAGCGTTCCAGGCAGCGGGTAGAACCAGGCAGAGAATTCCCGGCTAGCAGCTTCCCTGTGGCGGGGAAGTGCAAACGTACACGTTTTCGTCCGAAAACGCATTTTCCGGCGAAAACGCACACCACGGCTCTTTCTGAGAAAAAGCAGGCACGGAGGACAAGAACCGCTTTTGCCCTGCGTAAAGTTCCGGGCAGCCGATAGAACCAGGCAGAGAATTCCCGGCTAGCAGCTTCCCTGTGGCGGGGAAGTGCAAACGTACACGTTTTCGGCCGAAAACGCGTTTTCAGGCGAAAACGCACACCACGGCTCTTTCTGAGAAAAAGCAAGCACGGAGGACGAGAACCGCTTTTGCCGTGCGTAGCGTTCCGGGCAGCGGGTAGAACCAGGCAGAGAATTCCCGGCTAGCAGCTTCCCTGTGGCGGGGCAGTTCAAACGTACACGTTTTCGGCCGAAAACGCGTTTTCCGGCGAAAACGCACACCACGGCTCTTTCTGAGAAAAAGCAAGCACGGAGGACGAGAACCGCTTTTGCCCTGCGTAGCGTTCCGGGCAGCGGGTAGAACCAGGCAGAGAATTCCCGGCTAGCAGCTTCCCTGTGGCGGGGAAGTGCAAACGTACACGTTTTCGGCCGAAAACGCGTTTTCCGGCGAAAACGCACAGCACGGCTCTTTCTGAGAAAAAGCAAGCACGGAGGACGAGAATCGCTTTTGCCCTGCGTAGCGTTCCGGGCAGCGGGTAGAACCAGGCAGAGAATTCCCGGCTAGCAGCTTCCCTGTGGCGGGGAAGTGCAAACGTACACGTTTTCGGCCGAAAACGCGTTTTCCGGCGAAAACGCACACCACGGCTCTTTCTGAGAAAAAGCAAGCACGGAGGACGAGAACCGCTTTTGCCCTGCGTAGCGTTCCGGGCAGCGGGTAGAACCGGGCAGAGAATTCCCGGCTAGCAGCTTCCCTGTGGCGGGGAAGTGCAAACGTACACGTTTTCGGCCGAAAACGCGTTTTCCGGCGAAAACGCACACCACGGCTCTTTCTGAGAAAAAGCAAGCACGGAGGACGAGAACCGCTTTTGCCCTGCGTAGCGTTCCGGGCAGCGGGTAGAACCGGGCAGAGAATTCCCGGCTAGCAGCTTCCCTGTGGCGGGGAAGTGCAAACGTACACGTTTTCGGCCGAAAACGCGTTTTCCGGCGAAAACGCACACCACGGCTCTTTCTGAGAAAAAGCAAGCACGGAGGACGAGAACCGCTTTTGCCCTGCGTAGCGTTCCGGGCAGCGGGTAGAACCAGGCAGAGAATTCCCGGCTAGCAGCTTCCCTGTGGCGGGGAAGTGCAAACGTACACGTTTTCGGCCGAAAACACGTTTTCCGGCGAAAACGCACACCACGGCTCTTTCTGAGAAAAAGCAAGCGCGGAGGACGAGAACCGCTTTTGCCCTGCGTAGCGTTCCGGGCAGCGGGTAGAACCAGGCAGAGAATTCCCGGCTAGCAGCTTCCCTGTGGCGGGGAAGTGCAAACGTACACGTTTTCGGCCGAAAACGCGTTTTCCGGCGAAAACGCACAGCACGGCTCTTTCTGAGAAAAAGCAAGCACGGAGGACGAGAATCGCTTTTGCCCTGCGTAGCGTTCCGGGCAGCGGGTAGAACCAGGCAGAGAATTCCCGGCTAGCAGCTTCCCTGTGGCGGGGAAGTGCAAACGTACACGTTTTCGGCCGAAAACGCGTTTTCCGGCGAAAACGCACACCACGGCTCTTTCTGAGAAAAAGCAAGCACGGAGGACGAGAACCGCTTTTGCCCTGCGTAGCGTTCCGGGCAGCGGGTAGAACCGGGCAGAGAATTCCCGGCTAGCAGCTTCCCTGTGGCGGGGAAGTGCAAACGTACACGTTTTCGGCCGAAAACGCGTTTTCCGGCGAAAACGCACACCACGGCTCTTTCTGAGAAAAAGCAAGCACGGAGGACGAGAACCGCTTTTGCCCTGCGTAGCGTTCCGGGCAGCGGGTAGAACCGGGCAGAGAATTCCCGGCTAGCAGCTTCCCTGTGGCGGGGAAGTGCAAACGTACACGTTTTCGGCCGAAAACGCGTTTTCCGGCGAAAACGCACACCACGGCTCTTTCTGAGAAAAAGCAAGCACGGAGGACGAGAACCGCTTTTGCCCTGCGTAGCGTTCCGGGCAGCGGGTAGAACCAGGCAGAGAATTCCCGGCTAGCAGCTTCCCTGTGGCGGGGAAGTGCAAACGTACACGTTTTCGGCCGAAAACACGTTTTCCGGCGAAAACGCACACCACGGCTCTTTCTGAGAAAAAGCAAGCGCGGAGGACGAGAACCGCTTTTGCCCTGCGTAGCGTTCCGGGCAGCGGGTAGAACCAGGCAGAGAATTCCCGGCTAGCAGCTTCCCTGTGGCGGGGAAGTGCAAACGTACACGTTTTCGGCCGAAAACGCGTTTTCCGGCGAAAACGCACACCACGGCTCTTTCTGAGAAAAAGCAAGCACGGAGGACGAGAAGCGCTTTTGCCCTGCGTAGCGTTCCGGGCAGCGGGTAGAACCAGGCAGAGAATTCCCGGCTAGCAGCTTCCCTGTGGCGGGGAAGTGCAAACGTACACGTTTTCGGCCGAAAACGCGTTTTCCGGCGAAAACGCACACCACGGCTCTTTCTGAGAAAAAGCAAGCACGGAGGACGAGAACCGCTTTTGCCCTGCGTAGCGTTCCGGGCAGCGGGTAGAACCAGGCAGAGAATTCCCGGCTAGCAGCTTCCCTGTGGCGGGGAAGTGCAAACGTACACGTTTTCGGCCGAAAACGCGTTTTCCGGCGAAAACGCACACCACGGCTCTTTCTGAGAAAAAGCAAGCACGGAGGACGAGAACCGCTTTTGCCCTGCGTAGCGTTCCGGGCAGCGGGTAGAACCAGGCAGAGAATTCCCGGCTAGCAGCTTCCCTGTGGCGGGGAAGTGCAAACGTACACGTTTTCGGCCGAAAACGCGTTTTCCGGCGAAAACGCACACCACGGCTCTTTCTGAGAAAAAGCAAGCACGGAGGACGAGAACCGCTTTTGCCCTGCGTAGCGTTCCGGGCAGCGGGTAGAACCAGGCAGAGAATTCCCGGCTAGCAGCTTCCCTGTGGCGGGGAAGTGCAAACGTACACGTTTTCGGCCGAAAACGCGTTTTCCGGCGAAAACGCACACCACGGCTCTTTCTGAGAAAAAGCAAGCACGGAGGACGAGAACCGCTTTTGCCCTGCGTAGCGTTCCGGGCAGCGGGTAGAACCAGGCAGAGAATTCCCGGCTAGCAGCTTCCCTGTGGCGGGGAAGTGCAAACGTACACGTTTTCGGCCGAAAACGCGTTTTCCGGCGAAAACGCACACCACGGCTCTTTCTGAGAAAAAGCAAGCACGGAGGACGAGAACCGCTTTTGCCCTGCGTAGCGTTCCGGGCAGCGGGTAGAACCAGGCAGAGAATTCCCGGCTAGCAGCTTCCCTGTGGCGGGGAAGTGCAAACGTACACGTTTTCGGCCGAAAACGCGTTTTCCGGCGAAAACGCACACCACGGCTCTTTCTGAGAAAAAGCAAGCACGGAGGACGAGAACCGCTTTTGCCCTGCGTAGCGTTCCGGGCAGCGGGTAGAACGAGGCAGAGAATTCCCGGCTAGCAGCTTCCCTGTGGCGGGGAAGTGCAAACGTACACGTTTTCGGCCGAAAACGCGTTTTCCGGCGAAAACGCACACCACGGCTCTTTCTGAGAAAAAGCAAGCACGGAGGACGAGAACCGCTTTTGCCCTGCGTAGCGTTCCGGGCAGCGGGTAGAACCAGGCAGAGAATTCCCGGCTAGCAGCTTCCCTGTGGCGGGGAAGTGCAAACGTACACGTTTTCGGCCGAAAACGCGTTTTCCGGCGAAAACGCACACCACGGCTCTTTCTGAGAAAAAGCAAGCACGGAGGACGAGAAGCGCTTTTGCCCTGCGTAGCGTTCCGGGCAGCGGGTAGAACCGGGCAGAGAATTCCCGGCTAGCAGCTTCCCTGTGGCGGGGAAGTGCAAACGTACACGTTTTCGGCCGAAAACGCGTTTTCCGGCGAAAACGCACACCACGGCTCTTTCTGAGAAAAAGCAAGCACGGAGGACGAGAACCGCTTTTGCCCTGCGTAGCGTTCCGGGCAGCGGGTAGAACCAGGCAGAGAATTCCCGGCTAGCAGCTTCCCTGTGGCGGGGAAGTGCAAACGTACACGTTTTCGGCCGAAAACGCGTTTTCCGGCGAAAACGCACACCACGGCTCTTTCTGAGAAAAAGCAAGCACGGAGGACGAGAACCGCTTTTGCCCTGCGTAGCGTTCCGGGCAGCGGGTAGAACCAGGCAGAGAATTCCCGGCTAGCAGCTTCCCTGTGGCGGGGAAGTGCAAACGTACACGTTTTCGGCCGAAAACGCGTTTTCCGGCGAAAACGCACACCACGGCTCTTTCTGAGAAAAAGCAAGCACGG
Source organism: Athene noctua (assembly GCF_965140245.1). Classification (NCBI taxonomy): domain Eukaryota; kingdom Metazoa; phylum Chordata; class Aves; order Strigiformes; family Strigidae; genus Athene; species Athene noctua. The sequence goes on along the minus strand of NW_027437895.1, from coordinate 11,960 downwards.
AGGACGAGAAGCGCTTTTGCCCTGCGTAGCGTTCCGGGCAGCGGGTAGAACCAGGCAGAGAATTCCCGGCTAGCAGCTTCCCTGTGGCGGGGAAGTGCAAACGTACACGTTTTCGGCCGAAAACGCGTTTTCCGGCGAAAACGCACACCACGGCTCTTTCTGAGAAAAAGCAAGCACGGAGGACGAGAACCGCTTTTGCCCTGCGTAGCGTTCCGGGCAGCGGGTAGAACCGGGCAGAGAATTCCCGGCTAGCAGCTTCCCTGTGGCGGGGAAGTGCAAACGTACACGTTTTCGGCCGAAAACGCGTTTTCCGGCGAAAACGCACACCACGGCTCTTTCTGAGAAAAAGCAAGCACGGAGGACGAGAACCGCTTTTGCCCTGCGTAGCGTTCCGGGCAGCGGGTAGAACCAGGCAGAGAATTCCCGGCTAGCAGCTTCCCTGTGGCGGGGAAGTGCAAACGTACACGTTTTCGGCCGAAAACGCGTTTTCCGGCGAAAACGCACACCACGGCTCTTTCTGAGAAAAAGCAAGCACGGAGGACGAGAACCGCTTTTGCCCTGCGTAGCGTTCCGGGCAGCGGGTAGAACCAGGCAGATAATTCCCGGCTAGCAGCTTCCCTGTGGCGGGGAAGTGCAAACCACGTTTTCGGCCGAAAACGCGTTTTCCGGCGAAAACGCACACCACGGCTCTTTCTGAGAAAAAGCAAGCACGGAGGACGAGAACCGCTTTTGCCCTGCGTAGCGTTCCGGGCAGCGGGTAGAACCAGGCAGAGAATTCCCGGCTAGCAGCTTCCCTGTGGCGGGGAAGTGCAAACGTACACGTTTTCGGCCGAAAACGCGTTTTCCGGCGAAAACGCACACCACGGCTCTTTCTGAGAAAAAGCAAGCACGGAGGACGAGAACCGCTTTTGCCCTGCGTAGCGTTCCGGGCAGCGGGTAGAACCAGGCAGAGAATTCCCGGCTAGCAGCTTCCCTGTGGCGGGGAAGTGCAAACGTACACGTTTTCGGCCGAAAACGCGTTTTCCGGCGAAAACGCACACCACGGCTCTTTCTGAGAAAAAGCAAGCACGGAGGACGAGAACCGCTTTTGCCCTGCGTAGCGTTCCGGGCAGCGGGTAGAACCAGGCAGAGAATTCCCGGCTAGCAGCTTCCCTGTGGCGGGGAAGTGCAAACTGTACACGTTTTCGGCCGAAAACGCGTTTTCCGGCGAAAACGCACACCACGGCTCTTTCTGAGAAAAAGCAAGCACGGAGGACGAGAACCGCTTTTGCCCTGCGTAGCGTTCCGGGCAGCGGGTAGAACCAGGCAGAGAATTCCCGGCTAGCAGCTTCCCTGTGGCGGGGAAGTGCAAACGTACACGTTTTCGGCCGAAAACGCGTTTTCCGGCGAAAACGCACACCACGGCTCTTTCTGAGAAAAAGCAAGCACGGAGGACGAGAACCGCTTTTGCCCTGCGTAGCGTTCCGGGCAGCGGGTAGAACCAGGCAGAGAATTCCCGGCTAGCAGCTTCCCTGTGGCGGGGAAGTGCAAACGTACACGTTTTCGGCCGAAAACGCGTTTTCCGGCGAAAACGCACACCACGGCTCTTTCTGAGAAAAAGCAAGCACGGAGGACGAGAACCGCTTTTGCCCTGCGTAGCGTTCCGGGCAGCGGGTAGAACCAGGCAGAGAATTCCCGGCTAGCAGCTTCCCTGTGGCGGGGAAGTGCAAACGTACACGTTTTCGGCCGAAAACGCGTTTTCCGGCGAAAACGCACACCACGGCTCTTTCTGAGAAAAAGCAAGCACGGAGGACGAGAACCGCTTTTGCCCTGCGTAGCGTTCCGGGCAGCGGGTAGAACCAGGCAGAGAATTCCCGGCTAGCAGCTTCCCTGTGGCGGGGAAGTGCAAACGTACACGTTTTCGGCCGAAAACGCGTTTTCCGGCGAAAACGCACACCACGGCTCTTTCTGAGAAAAAGCAAGCACGGAGGACGAGAACCGCTTTTGCCCTGCGTAGCGTTCCGGGCAGCGGGTAGAACCAGGCAGAGAATTCCCGGCTAGCAGCTTCCCTGTGGCGGGGAAGTGCAAACGTACACGTTTTCGGCCGAAAACGCGTTTTCCGGCGAAAACGCACACCACGGCTCTTTCTGAGAAAAAGCAAGCACGGAGGACGAGAACCGCTTTTGCCCTGCGTAGCGTTCCGGGCAGCGGGTAGAACCAGGCAGAGAATTCCCGGCTAGCAGCTTCCCTGTGGCGGGGAAGTGCAAACGTACACGTTTTCGGCCGAAAACGCGTTTTCCGGCGAAAACGCACACCACGGCTCTTTCTGAGAAAAAGCAAGCACGGAGGACGAGAACCGCTTTTGCCCTGCGTAGCGTTCCGGGCAGCGGGTACAACCAGGCAGAGAATTCCCGGCTAGCAGCTTCCCTGTGGCGGGGAAGTGCAAACGTACACGTTTTCGGCCGAAAACGCGTTTTCCGGCGAAAACGCACACCACGGCTCTTTCTGAGAAAAAGCAAGCACGGAGGACGAGAACCGCTTTTGCCCTGCGTAGCGTTCCGGGCAGCGGGTAGAACCAGGCAGAGAATTCCCGGCTAGCAGCTTCCCTGTGGCGGGGAAGTGCAAACGTACACGTTTTCGGCCGAAAACGCGTTTTCCGGCGAAAACGCACACCACGGCTCTTTCTGAGAAAAAGCAAGCACGGAGGACGAGAACCGCTTTTGCCCTGCGTAGCGTTCCGGGCAGCGGGTAGAACCAGGCAGAGAATTCCCGGCTAGCAGCTTCCCTGTGGCGGGGAAGTGCAAACGTACACGTTTTCGGCCGAAAACGCGTTTTCCGGCGAAAACGCACACCACGGCTCTTTCTGAGAAAAAGCAAGCACGGAGGACGAGAACCGCTTTTGCCCTGCGTAGCGTTCCGGGCAGCGGGTAGAACCAGGCAGAGAATTCCCGGCTAGCAGCTTCCCTGTGGCGGGGAAGTGCAAACGTACACGTTTTCGGCCGAAAACGCGTTTTCCGGCGAAAACGCACACCACGGCTCTTTCTGAGAAAAAGCAAGCACGGAGGACGAGAACCGCTTTTGCCCTGCGTAGCGTTCCGGGCAGCGGGTAGAACCAGGCAGAGAATTCCCGGCTAGCAGCTTCCCTGTGGCGGGGAAGTGCAAACGTACACGTTTTCGGCCGAAAACGCGTTTTCCGGCGAAAACGCACACCACGGCTCTTTCTGAGAAAAAGCAAGCACGGAGGACGAGAACCGCTTTTGCCCTGCGTAGCGTTCCGGGCAGCGGGTAGAACCAGGCAGAGAATTCCCGGCTAGCAGCTTCCCTGTGGCGGGGAAGTGCAAACGTACACGTTTTCGGCCGAAAACGCGTTTTCCGGCGAAAACGCACACCACGGCTCTTTCTGAGAAAAAGCAAGCACGGAGGACGAGAACCGCTTTTGCCCTGCGTAGCGTTCCGGGCAGCGGGTAGAACCAGGCAGAGAATTCCCGGCTAGCAGCTTCCCTGTGGCGGGGAAGTGCAAACGTACACGTTTTCGGCCGAAAACGCGTTTTCCGGCGAAAACGCACACCACGGCTCTTTCTGAGAAAAAGCAAGCACGGAGGACGAGAACCGCTTTTGCCCTGCGTAGCGTTCCGGGCAGCGGGTAGAACCAGGCAGAGAATTCCCGGCTAGCAGCTTCCCTGTGGCGGGGAAGTGCAAACGTACACGTTTTCGGCCGAAAACGCGTTTTCCGGCGAAAACGCACACCACGGCTCTTTCTGAGAAAAAGCAAGCACGGAGGACGAGAACCGCTTTTGCCCTGCGTAGCGTTCCGGGCAGCGGGTAGAACCAGGCAGAGAATTCCCGGCTAGCAGCTTCCCTGTGGCGGGGAAGTGCAAACGTACACGTTTTCGGCCGAAAACGCGTTTTCCGGCGAAAACGCACACCACGGCTCTTTCTGAGAAAAAGCAAGCACGGAGGACGAGAACCGCTTTTGCCCTGCGTAGCGTTCCGGGCAGCGGGTAGAACCAGGCAGAGAATTCCCGGCTAGCAGCTTCCCTGTGGCGGGGAAGTGCAAACGTACACGTTTTCGGCCGAAAACGCGTTTTCCGGCGAAAACGCACACCACGGCTCTTTCTGAGAAAAAGCAAGCACGGAGGACGAGAACCGCTTTTGCCCTGCGTAGCGTTCCGGGCAGCGGGTAGAACCAGGCAGAGAATTCCCGGCTAGCAGCTTCCCTGTGGCGGGGAAGTGCAAACGTACACGTTTTCGGCCGAAAACGCGTTTTCCGGCGAAAACGCACACCACGGCTCTTTCTGAGAAAAAGCAAGCACGGAGGACGAGAACCGCTTTTGCCCTGCGTAGCGTTCCGGGCAGCGGGTAGAACCAGGCAGAGAATTCCCGGCTAGCAGCTTCCCTGTGGCGGGGAAGTGCAAACGTACACGTTTTCGGCCGAAAACGCGTTTTCCGGCGAAAACGCACACCACGGCTCTTTCTGAGAAAAAGCAAGCACGGAGGACGAGAACCGCTTTTGCCCTGCGTAGCGTTCCGGGCAGCGGGTAGAACCAGGCAGAGAATTCCCGGCTAGCAGCTTCCCTGTGGCGGGGAAGTGCAAACGTACACGTTTTCGGCCGAAAACGCGTTTTCCGGCGAAAACGCACACCACGGCTCTTTCTGAGAAAAAGCAAGCACGGAGGACGAGAACCGCTTTTGCCCTGCGTAGCGTTCCGGGCAGCGGGTAGAACCAGGCAGAGAATTCCCGGCTAGCAGCTTCCCTGTGGCGGGGAAGTGCAAACGTACACGTTTTCGGCCGAAAACGCGTTTTCCGGCGAAAACGCACACCACGGCTCTTTCTGAGAAAAAGCAAGCACGGAGGACGAGAACCGCTTTTGCCCTGCGTAGCGTTCCGGGCAGCGGGTAGAACCAGGCAGAGAATTCCCGGCTAGCAGCTTCCCTGTGGCGGGGAAGTGCAAACGTACACGTTTTCGGCCGAAAACGCGTTTTCCGGCGAAAACGCACACCACGGCTCTTTCTGAGAAAAAGCAAGCACGGAGGACGAGAACCGCTTTTGCCCTGCGTAGCGTTCCGGGCAGCGGGTAGAACCAGGCAGAGAATTCCCGGCTAGCAGCTTCCCTGTGGCGGGGAAGTGCAAACGTACACGTTTTCGGCCGAAAACGCGTTTTCCGGCGAAAACGCACACCACGGCTCTTTCTGAGAAAAAGCAAGCACGGAGGACGAGAACCGCTTTTGCCCTGCGTAGCGTTCCGGGCAGCGGGTAGAACCAGGCAGAGAATTCCCGGCTAGCAGCTTCCCTGTGGCGGGGAAGTGCAAACGTACACGTTTTCGGCCGAAAACGCGTTTTCCGGCGAAAACGCACACCACGGCTCTTTCTGAGAAAAAGCAAGCACGGAGGACGAGAACCGCTTTTGCCCTGCGTAGCGTTCCGGGCAGCGGGTAGAACCAGGCAGAGAATTCCCGGCTAGCAGCTTCCCTGTGGCGGGGAAGTGCAAACGTACACGTTTTCGGCCGAAAACGCGTTTTCCGGCGAAAACGCACACCACGGCTCTTTCTGAGAAAAAGCAAGCACGGAGGACGAGAACCGCTTTTGCCCTGCGTAGCGTTCCGGGCAGCGGGTAGAACCAGGCAGAGAATTCCCGGCTAGCAGCTTCCCTGTGGCGGGGAAGTGCAAACGTACACGTTTTCGGCCGAAAACGCGTTTTCCGGCGAAAACGCACACCACGGCTCTTTCTGAGAAAAAGCAAGCACGGAGGACGAGAACCGCTTTTGCCCTGCGTAGCGTTCCGGGCAGCGGGTAGAACCAGGCAGAGAATTCCCGGCTAGCAGCTTCCCTGTGGCGGGGAAGTGCAAACGTACACGTTTTCGGCCGAAAACGCGTTTTCCGGCGAAAACGCACACCACGGCTCTTTCTGAGAAAAAGCAAGCACGGAGGACGAGAACCGCTTTTGCCCTGCGTAGCGTTCCGGGCAGCGGGTAGAACCAGGCAGAGAATTCCCGGCTAGCAGCTTCCCTGTGGCGGGGAAGTGCAAACGTACACGTTTTCGGCCGAAAACGCGTTTTCCGGCGAAAACGCACACCACGGCTCTTTCTGAGAAAAAGCAAGCACGGAGGACGAGAACCGCTTTTGCCCTGCGTAGCGTTCCGGGCAGCGGGTAGAACCAGGCAGAGAATTCCCGGCTAGCAGCTTCCCTGTGGCGGGGAAGTGCAAACGTACACGTTTTCGGCCGAAAACGCGTTTTCCGGCGAAAACGCACACCACGGCTCTTTCTGAGAAAAAGCAAGCACGGAGGACGAGAACCGCTTTTGCCCTGCGTAGCGTTCCGGGCAGCGGGTAGAACCAGGCAGAGAATTCCCGGCTAGCAGCTTCCCTGTGGCGGGGAAGTGCAAACGTACACGTTTTCGGCCGAAAACGCGTTTTCCGGCGAAAACGCACACCACGGCTCTTTCTGAGAAAAAGCAAGCACGGAGGACGAGAACCGCTTTTGCCCTGCGTAGCGTTCCGGGCAGCGGGTAGAACCAGGCAGAGAATTCCCGGCTAGCAGCTTCCCTGTGGCGGGGAAGTGCAAACGTACACGTTTTCGGCCGAAAACGCGTTTTCCGGCGAAAACGCACACCACGGCTCTTTCTGAGAAAAAGCAAGCACGGAGGACGAGAACCGCTTTTGCCCTGCGTAGCGTTCCGGGCAGCGGGTAGAACCAGGCAGAGAATTCCCGGCTAGCAGCTTCCCTGTGGCGGGGAAGTGCAAACGTACACGTTTTCGGCCGAAAACGCGTTTTCCGGCGAAAACGCACACCACGGCTCTTTCTGAGAAAAAGCAAGCACGGAGGACGAGAACCGCTTTTGCCCTGCGTAGCGTTCCGGGCAGCGGGTAGAACCAGGCAGAGAATTCCCGGCTAGCAGCTTCCCTGTGGCGGGGAAGTGCAAACGTACACGTTTTCGGCCGAAAACGCGTTTTCCGGCGAAAACGCACACCACGGCTCTTTCTGAGAAAAAGCAAGCACGGAGGACGAGAACCGCTTTTGCCCTGCGTAGCGTTCCGGGCAGCGGGTAGAACCAGGCAGAGAATTCCCGGCTAGCAGCTTCCCTGTGGCGGGGAAGTGCAAACGTACACGTTTTCGGCCGAAAACGCGTTTTCCGGCGAAAACGCACACCACGGCTCTTTCTGAGAAAAAGCAAGCACGGAGGACGAGAACCGCTTTTGCCCTGCGTAGCGTTCCGGGCAGCGGGTAGAACCAGGCAGAGAATTCCCGGCTAGCAGCTTCCCTGTGGCGGGGAAGTGCAAACGTACACGTTTTCGGCCGAAAACGCGTTTTCCGGCGAAAACGCACACCACGGCTCTTTCTGAGAAAAAGCAAGCACGGAGGACGAGAACCGCTTTTGCCCTGCGTAGCGTTCCGGGCAGCGGGTAGAACCAGGCAGAGAATTCCCGGCTAGCAGCTTCCCTGTGGCGGGGAAGTGCAAACGTACACGTTTTCGGCCGAAAACGCGTTTTCCGGCGAAAACGCACACCACGGCTCTTTCTGAGAAAAAGCAAGCACGGAGGACGAGAACCGCTTTTGCCCTGCGTAGCGTTCCGGGCAGCGGGTAGAACCAGGCAGAGAATTCCCGGCTAGCAGCTTCCCTGTGGCGGGGAAGTGCAAACGTACACGTTTTCGGCCGAAAACGCGTTTTCCGGCGAAAACGCACACCACGGCTCTTTCTGAGAAAAAGCAAGCACGGAGGACGAGAACCGCTTTTGCCCTGCGTAGCGTTCCGGGCAGCGGGTAGAACCAGGCAGAGAATTCCCGGCTAGCAGCTTCCCTGTGGCGGGGAAGTGCAAACGTACACGTTTTCGGCCGAAAACGCGTTTTCCGGCGAAAACGCACACCACGGCTCTTTCTGAGAAAAAGCAAGCACGGAGGACGAGAACCGCTTTTGCCCTGCGTAGCGTTCCGGGCAGCGGGTAGAACCAGGCAGAGAATTCCCGGCTAGCAGCTTCCCTGTGGCGGGGAAGTGCAAACGTACACGTTTTCGGCCGAAAACGCGTTTTCCGGCGAAAACGCACACCACGGCTCTTTCTGAGAAAAAGCAAGCACGGAGGACGAGAACCGCTTTTGCCCTGCGTAGCGTTCCGGGCAGCGGGTAGAACCAGGCAGAGAATTCCCGGCTAGCAGCTTCCCTGTGGCGGGGAAGTGCAAACGTACACGTTTTCGGCCGAAAACGCGTTTTCCGGCGAAAACGCACACCACGGCTCTTTCTGAGAAAAAGCAAGCACGGAGGACGAGAACCGCTTTTGCCCTGCGTAGCGTTCCGGGCAGCGGGTAGAACCAGGCAGAGAATTCCCGGCTAGCAGCTTCCCTGTGGCGGGGAAGTGCAAACGTACACGTTTTCGGCCGAAAACGCGTTTTCCGGCGAAAACGCACACCACGGCTCTTTCTGAGAAAAAGCAAGCACGGAGGACGAGAACCGCTTTTGCCCTGCGTAGCGTTCCGGGCAGCGGGTAGAACCAGGCAGAGAATTCCCGGCTAGCAGCTTCCCTGTGGCGGGGAAGTGCAAACGTACACGTTTTCGGCCGAAAACGCGTTTTCCGGCGAAAACGCACACCACGGCTCTTTCTGAGAAAAAGCAAGCACGGAGGACGAGAACCGCTTTTGCCCTGCGTAGCGTTCCGGGCAGCGGGTAGAACCAGGCAGAGAATTCCCGGCTAGCAGCTTCCCTGTGGCGGGGAAGTGCAAACGTACACGTTTTCGGCCGAAAACGCGTTTTCCGGCGAAAACGCACACCACGGCTCTTTCTGAGAAAAAGCAAGCACGGAGGACGAGAACCGCTTTTGCCCTGCGTAGCGTTCCGGGCAGCGGGTAGAACCAGGCAGAGAATTCCCGGCTAGCAGCTTCCCTGTGGCGGGGAAGTGCAAACGTACACGTTTTCGGCCGAAAACTCGTTTTCCGGCGAAAACGCACACCGCGGCTCTTTCTGAGAAAAAGCAAGCACGGAGGACGAGAACCGCTTTTGCCCTGCGTAGCGTTCCGGGCAGCGGGTAGAACCAGGCAGAGAATTCCCGGCTAGCAGCTTCCCTGTGGCGGGGAAGTGCAAACGTACACGTTTTCGGCCGAAAACGCGTTTTCCGGCGAAAACGCACACCACGGCTCTTTCTGAGAAAAAGCAAGCACGGAGGACGAGAACCGCTTTTGCCCTGCGTAGCGTTCCGGGCAGCGGGTAGAACCAGGCAGAGAATTCCCGGCTAGCAGCTTCCCTGTGGCGGGGAAGTGCAAACGTACACGTTTTCGGCCGAAAACGCGTTTTCCGGCGAAAACGCACACCACGGCTCTTTCTGAGAAAAAGCAAGCACGGAGGACGAGAACCGCTTTTGCCCTGCGTAGCGTTCCGGGCAGCGGGTAGAACCAGGCAGAGAATTCCCGGCTAGCAGCTTCCCTGTGGCGGGGAAGTGCAAACGTACACGTTTTCGGCCGAAAACGCGTTTTCCGGCGAAAACGCACACCACGGCTCTTTCTGAGAAAAAGCAAGCACGGAGGACGAGAACCGCTTTTGCCCTGCGTAGCGTTCCGGGCAGCGGGTAGAACCAGGCAGAGAATTCCCGGCTAGCAGCTTCCCTGTGGCGGGGAAGTGCAAACGTACACGTTTTCGGCCGAAAACGCGTTTTCCGGCGAAAACGCACACCACGTCTCTTTCTGAGAAAAAGCAAGCACGGAGGACGAGAACCGCTTTTGCCCTGCGTAGCGTTCAGGGCAGCGGGTAGAACCAGGCAGAGAATTCCCGGCTAGCAGCTTCCCTGTGGCGGGGAAGTGCAAACGTACACGTTTTCGGCCGAAAACGCGTTTTCCGGCGAAAACGCACACCACGGCTCTTTCTGAGAAAAAGCAAGCACGGAGGACGAGAACCGCTTTTGCCCTGCGTAGCGTTCCGGGCAGCGGGTAGAACCAGGCAGAGAATTCCCGGCTAGCAGCTTCCCTGTGGCGGGGAAGTGCAAACGTACACGTTTTCGGCCGAAAACGCGTTTTCCGGCGAAAACGCACACCACGGCTCTTTCTGAGAAAAAGCAAGCACGGAGGACGAGAACCGCTTTTGCCCTGCGTAGCGTTCCGGGCAGCGGGTAGAACCAGGCAGAGAATTCCCGGCTAGCAGCTTCCCTGTGGCGGGGAAGTGCAAACGTACACGTTTTCGGCCGAAAACGCGTTTTCCGGCGAAAACGCACACCACGGCTCTTTCTGAGAAAAAGCAAGCACGGAGGACGAGAACCGCTTTTGCCCTGCGTAGCGTTCCGGGCAGCGGGTAGAACCAGGCAGAGAATTCCCGGCTAGCAGCTTCCCTGTGGCGGGGAAGTGCAAACGTACACGTTTTCGGCCGAAAACGCGTTTTCCGGCGAAAACGCACACCACGGCTCTTTCTGAGAAAAAGCAAGCACGGAGGACGAGAACCGCTTTTGCCCTGCGTAGCGTTCCGGGCAGCGGGTAGAACCAGGCAGAGAATTCCCGGCTAGCAGCTTCCCTGTGGCGGGGAAGTGCAAACGTACACGTTTTCGGCCGAAAACGCGTTTTCCGGCGAAAACGCACACCACGGCTCTTTCTGAGAAAAAGCAAGCACGGAGGACGAGAACCGCTTTTGCCCTGCGTAGCGTTCCGGGCAGCGGGTAGAACCAGGCAGAGAATTCCCGGCTAGCAGCTTCCCTGTGGCGGGGAAGTGCAAACGTACACGTTTTCGGCCGAAAACGCGTTTTCCGGCGAAAACGCACACCACGGCTCTTTCTGAGAAAAAGCAAGCACGGAGGACGAGAACCGCTTTTGCCCTGCGTAGCGTTCCGGGCAGCGGGTAGAACCAGGCAGAGAATTCCCGGCTAGCAGCTTCCCTGTGGCGGGGAAGTGCAAACGTACACGTTTTCGGCCGAAAACGCGTTTTCCGGCGAAAACGCACACCACGGCTCTTTCTGAGAAAAAGCAAGCACGGAGGACGAGAACCGCTTTTGCCCTGCGTAGCGTTCCGGGCAGCGGGTAGAACCAGGCAGAGAATTCCCGGCTAGCAGCTTCCCTGTGGCGGGGAAGTGCAAACGTACACGTTTTCGGCCGAAAACGCGTTTTCCGGCGAAAACGCACACCACGGCTCTTTCTGAGAAAAAGCAAGCACGGAGGACGAGAACCGCTTTTGCCCTGCGTAGCGTTCCGGGCAGCGGGTAGAACCAGGCAGAGAATTCCCGGCTAGCAGCTTCCCTGTGGCGGGGAAGTGCAAACGTACACGTTTTCGGCCGAAAACGCGTTTTCCGGCGAAAACGCACACCACGGCTCTTTCTGAGAAAAAGCAAGCACGGAGGACGAGAACCGCTTTTGCCCTGCGTAGCGTTCCGGGCAGCGGGTAGAACCAGGCAGAGAATTCCCGGCTAGCAGCTTCCCTGTGGCGGGGAAGTGCAAACGTACACGTTTTCGGCCGAAAACGCGTTTTCCGGCGAAAACGCACACCACGGCTCTTTCTGAGAAAAAGCAAGCACGGAGGACGAGAACCGCTTTTGCCCTGCGTAGCGTTCCGGGCAGCGGGTAGAACCAGGCAGAGAATTCCCGGCTAGCAGCTTCCCTGTGGCGGGGAAGTGCAAACGTACACGTTTTCGGCCGAAAACGCGTTTTCCGGCGAAAACGCACACCACGGCTCTTTCTGAGAAAAAGCAAGCACGGAGGACGAGAACCGCTTTTGCCCTGCGTAGCGTTCCGGGCAGCGGGTAGAACCAGGCAGAGAATTCCCGGCTAGCAGCTTCCCTGTGGCGGGGAAGTGCAAACGTACACGTTTTCGGCCGAAAACGCGTTTTCCGGCGAAAACGCACACCACGGCTCTTTCTGAGAAAAAGCAAGCACGGAGGACGAGAACCGCTTTTGCCCTGCGTAGCGTTCCGGGCAGCGGGTAGAACCAGGCAGAGAATTCCCGGCTAGCAGCTTCCCTGTGGCGGGGAAGTGCAAACGTACACGTTTTCGGCCGAAAACGCGTTTTCCGGCGAAAACGCACAC